>NW_020954590.1:14769259-15001235 GCF_900497805.2 Vombatus ursinus | reverse complement strand
TTTCTTTCTTTCTTTCTTTCTTTCTTTCTTTCTTTCTTTCTTTCTTTCTTTCTTTCTTTCTTTCTTTCTTTCTTTCTTTCTTTCTGTTTTTGTCTTTAAATCAGTAAGATAAAGCAGAACTAGGTATGATGTTTTGAAGTTGAAGAGAGGCAGGGAGATTTGATGGGAGGGGCACGGTGACATGAGGGGAAGACAACTTCTAGCTCTTTCTAAAAGTAATTGAATTTAGCCAAAGGAGAAATTGGATCCCTGGGGCATTTTACTCACTAGAATTCTTGTATTCATGTATTAGGGATGCTGTAGACAAAATTCCTGGTCAGGTTGGACTAAATGGTCTCTGGGGTCCCTTCTATCTCTGAGATTTTGTGAAATAAGGTGAGAAAAACATGATATCCATTTGAATAATTCAGGGACGCTTCATGGATGAGGTAGCGCTTCAGATGCCTTATTTTTTTTTATTTTAAATATCATGTTTTAAATAATAGCAAAGCATCTCAGGAGTGACAGTGTCCTAAATATAATTTACTCAGGAGAATAAGGTTACCTCTTAATTATGTCACCAGCAACCTGTAGCGCCATCTAGCGTCTCATATCAGGAAAAAAAATTCTGACTAGCAGAGAGATGTCCACCTTGAAACCATGCTTCTTGAGTGGTTTCCTGAGAAGTCATCCTGTTTCTAACTTACAAGGCCAATAGCATAATTGAATCATAGGGTGGAAAACTAAGCCATCTTTGAAGATCATCTAGTTTTCCTCCCTTATTTTACAAATAAGGGAACTGTGACTTTCACAAGGTCACACAGCTAGTAAGTAGCAGGGTGTAGATTTTAATTCATATCCTCTGTTTCAAAAGTCAACTCTCTTCTCATTTCACCATAACGCTTTTATGCTATGTCTTAAAAATTATTGGGATGTGGGGGCAGGAAAAGAAGTGGGGAGTGAATGACAGCATTTAAAACCCTTTCTTTGAAGCTCACTATATAGTCTTCACTACATTATCTCAAGGGGTAGCTAGGTGGAGCAATGGATAGAGCACTGAGTCTGGAATCAGGAAGACTCATCCTCCTGAGTTCAAATCTAACTGTGTGACCCTGGGCAAGTCACTTTACCCTGTTTGCCTCAGTTTTCTCATCTGTAAAATGAGCTGGAGAAGGAAATGGCGAACCATTCCAATATCTTTGCCAAGAAAATCCCAGATGGGGTCATGAAGAGTCAGACACTGAAACAACTTAACAACAACAAGAATAGTCTCAAATACCACCTCCTACATATCACTACCTTCTTGAGAGAAAGATTTTTTGTCTTTTCAGTCTTTTTTGATCTTGTTGTCTGTTCAGTTTTTGTCTTTGTGATTCCAGCATCTAGTTCAGTACCCTGACCCACAGCAAACATTTTACAAAGGCCAGTTGATTGGTTGATTGATTGATTGATTGATTCACAATTAATTTGGTTCACCTCATCCAGACTTATTATTCTTGTGACCATCACACTGATTGGGAAGACTGTCCAACTCTAAACACTACATAAGTCAGATTACAATCTGTCTGACTTGCTATAGATAAGACACCAAAAGTCCAGTGGCTCTCTATATGAACACCCAAGCTGGACCTGAAGACTTACAAACCACAGACAAAATAAATGTAGTTTACAAAAAGATGATTTATAAAGTTTTCTTGCTTTCTTTGATGTCAAATCTGAAAAAAAAATCACTAGTCGGAGAGAAATAGAAAACATCAGCCCTCTGTTGTCTAGCAGGAAACCAGCCAGGCGAGGAATATGGAGGCTTTCCTAGAAATTGCAGGGGTGTTGTTGAACATGAGGTCATACACTACAACTAATTCCATTCACCAGAAGCAGCCTCCCAGGGCATAATATGAATTATTGGACACTCCTGTGACAGACTAAAAAGCTGCCAGATTTAACTTTTTTTTTTAAAGCTTTAAATTTGAAATGAGTTGGGTAAATTGTAATGCTCATTAAAATGAAAGTGATAGCATTGGCTAGGATCAGGCCCTGAGAACAGGAAACTTCCTCATGGCTTTCTGACAACTGCCCTCTTTTCTGGATCACAGAACTACCCCTTGTAGTTCTCATTCACTATGGACCAGGTCAGGTTCATGACATTCTCAAATTTCAGTTTCAAGTCAGCAAGCATTTATTAAGCATCTACTATATGCAAGAAGTTGTATTAGGATACAAAGACAAAACAGACCCCATGTGGTGTAGTGGATAGAGAGAAGGGCCTCGAGTCAGGAAAGCCTGAGTTCAAATTCAACCTCAGATATTTATTAGCTATGTGACCTTAGAGAAGTCACTTCCCCTCTGCCTATCTGTTTCCTCATCTGTAAAGTGAGTATCATACTAGCACCTAAGGTTGTTGTAAGGATCAAAGGAGACATTTACAAATAAGACATCATTTACAGAACACTTAGCCTAGTACCTGGCACATAGTAGGTGCTTAATAAATGTTTGCATCCTGTCTTCAAAGAGTTTTTGTTATACTGACTGGAAATAGCACATATACAAGTGAGTAAATGTAAAATATACTGAAAGTAAACACAAAGTAATTATGAAAGACCTTATGTAGGAGGTAGTACTTTAGCTAAACCTCCAGTGGAGCTAAGGATTAAGGAAATGGAAGTGAGGAAGGAGAAGATGGCAGGTATGAAGAGCTCCTGTGCTAATGAAATGGGAGAGGAAGTATGTATAGGAACAACAAGTTAGTCAGTTTGGCCTCATCATTGAGTGAAAGAGTTTCCTATGAAATAAGCCCAGGAAAATTGTTTGGAGCCAAAAATTTTCATTTTATTCTGTAAGTAACAGGAAGTAACTGGGGCAGCTATGTGGTCCAGTGGATAGGGCACCAGGCCTGGAGTCAAGTAAACTCATCTTCCTGAGTTCAGATTGGGCCTCAGACACCTACTAGCTGTATGATCCTGGGCAAGTCATTTACCTTGCTTGCCTCAATTCCTAGTTTTTAAAATGAGCTGGAGAAGGAAATAGCAAACCACTCTAGTATCTTTGCCAAGAAAACCCTTAATTGGGTCACAAAGAGTCAGACACAACTGAACAACTGAAAATAGGAAACCATTGAAGCTTTTTGAGCATGATGGTGACATGGTCAGACCAGTAATTCAAGAATTTCAGTCTGAGAATTGTGGAGAGATCAGAGTGTGGAGACACTGGTGTGATTTGGGGGTGTAGACATATTGCTAAGCAGATTTATGAAGAATTGAGAGCATCAATAATATCCAGGAATCTGTAGCTCTACAAAAATGGATGATTAAAGAATAAACCTGCAATTATATAAAACCTGCCATCCAAAAACTTACTTCAGCAAGTTGCAGGTGATTTGATGATCTTTTATTTAATGTAACTGAACAACCTAAACTTTTATATGACAAACCAAATAGGAAAATTTGTCAAAGTCTTAAAACACATTAAAAGCCTTTAATATAAAGGTTTCTTGCAAAAATTATCAATCTGAAAACCAGCAAATTATTAAACAACATACATTTTAATATATATTCTCATCTATGCAGAGAAAGGGCTGGGTGAGAGAGGAGAGAGACTTAGTGCTGAGTGGACTTCAAGCTAAGAAAATATAGTAAAAGCCAATTAAGTTTAATTAAGGGAGGGCTGGCAACCTGAATTAATGAATGATCTGAATAATAGACTTTTAAAATGCAATTTTATTATTTTCAAGGATAAACAATAATTCATTCTAGGGTAACTATTCTTTACCAGTAGTGGTTTTAATTTAATGAATAAGATTGACTTGCAATTACCACAACATTTGCATATATTGAATGAGTGCCTCAAAGATAGAACTGCCTGAGAACAGCAGGGTATCATCTGTTCCAAAGAATTCTTCTTTACACTCTCAATTAGAAATTTATGTTTAAAAAAGAAAAGAAAGATTTGCTGAATGGAGGTAAATTAGTCCATTTATCATGATATGTTATAGAAGTCATTTGCTTTCAGGTGTAGTGTGGAATAAATTTCATCTGAGACTGACCTTTCCTATTCAGAAAATCTGTGATCCTGTAGGACTTATTTGAAAACTATGAATTAGTAAATTTCATATGTAGTTCAATGGAGAGAGCACTGGACTGAGTATCTGGAGATCTTGGCCCTCTAGGTGTAATTTTACCTGTTGTATGAACTGAACAAAAAACTAAATCTCTCTGGTATTAGTTTCTTATCCATAGAATCCATATATATAATGACATAGTCAAAACTAGATCGTTTCCAAAGTTCCTCCAGTTCTGAAAAACCATGATCCCATAAGAGTTTTTGTTATATTTCTATTGTAAATGGGACATAGAGAAAATATATGAGGGGAACTCGGGAAGTAAAAATTTTGACTTTTAAACCTACCCCTTTGGAGAACAAAGGTAGTTAAACACAAAAGAACATGAAGCTATCAAGTCAGCCACATAGAAGATTGTGGAGAAAGGAGACCCTTAATATTCTCTGCTTCTTTCTGAAGAAAGGATGTATTGCATTCCCAGGCATAAAGCCCTATTACACAGCAGTTGTCATCAAAATCACTTGCTACTATGTAAAAAATAGTAAACTAAATCAATGGAATAGATTAAATATCTCAAGCAATCAGTCAAATGTATACAAAAGCTTAATCTTGACAGACTTTTAAAAAATAAGCTGAGGGGAAAGATTTATTATCTAACAAATTTACTTGAGAAAACTGGTTGGCAGTTTTGTGGGGAATTGGATTTGTAGCTATATATATATATATATATATAGCTATACCATATTGTATAGTAAATATATGGATTAAAAAGACTAAAACAAACAAAAAGGAAAAAAAACACTAATAAAGACAGAAGAATATGGAATTAAGTAATCATTTCAATTATGAAAAGTAGGTGATTTTTTTCCAATTCAGCAAAGGAAAAATTATTAGAGAAAAGATATGTGCTTGATTACATTAAAATGTTTCAGTTTTATATAATCAAATAAATTTAATTTAAAAAAAATAACTGATGGTTGGAAAAAATCTATACCAGTATGATAGATAGAAAACAATATTGAAAATATGCAAGAGGAGGGAGAGTTCAGATTAGAGAGAATGCAACAAAATTTGGAAAGAAGAAAAATACAGTTACTTCAATGTACTTTATAACAGGAGCCACAGAATACTAATAAACTAATTCCAGCTTCCCCTAATAGAGGATCAATTGACCAGACTTTAATCATTAACTTTGGCATGTCACTATAGTAGACCACAGTACATTCATAAAAAAATGAAACAAAAAAAATACACATAAATCAAAATATCTATAGCAATACTTTTTGTTGTAACAAAAAAAGTAGAACAAATTCAATGTCCTTTGATTGGGGAATGGCTAAACTTAAATGTCATCAATAAAACCCTTTTTTTAAAAAAAAAGTCATCTAATAACTTCTCATTTAAACTAATTTTGTTATTTGTTGTTGTTTAGTCATTTCAATTGTGTCTGACTCTTCATGACCCTTTTGGGGTTTTCTTGGCAAAGATACTATAGTGGTTTGCCATTTCCTTCTCCACCTCATTATACAGATAAGAAAACTGAATGAAGTGGCTTGCCCAGGGTCATATAGCTAGTAAGTATCTGAAGGCCATATTTGAACTGGGGAAGATGAGTCTTCTGGACTCTAGGGTCTAATATTCATTCCACTGCATCACCTAGCTGCCCAATTATTTTTGTTAACCAGATGCTAAATTCAGTTTTATCTACCATGCTGAAGGTGTACTAACACTATCAAGAAGCAAATGTAACAAATTCAAAATTGTTAAAATCATAATTTTAAATCCAGAAACCCCTTAAATATTGGGGTTATAGGTCAAAGACCTAATGACTTTGCTATATTTATGACTCCAAGGATTAAATTTTTTTTTTCTGCTGGTCCTCAAAGGATAGAACTAGGAACAGGGGATGGAATTTGTAGGAAATCAGATTTCAGCTTAATATCAGGAAATATTTCCTAACAATTAGATTTCTTCAAAAATGGAATGAACTTCCTGGAGAGGCAGTAGTTTCCCACTGCTGGAAGCCTTTAAAAAGAGACTGAATGGGGGCAGCTAGGTGGCAGAGTGGATACAGCACCGACCCTGAAGTCAGGAGGACCTGAGTTCAAATCCGGCCTCAGACCAAACACTTGACACTCACTAGCTGTGTGACCTTGGGCAAGTCACTTAACCCCAATTGCCTTAAAAAAAAACAAACCTCAAAAAAAAAAAGAGATTGAATGATAAACAGGGATGTCATAGAGAGGATTCAGATTCAGGTACAGTTTGGAATAGACGATCTTTCAGATCCTTCTCAACTTTGAGATTCTGTTTTCCTATAATAGAGATTTGTAATTTCATTTTATTTAAGTAATTGTCTACCATCACATAATATACCAGCACAATAAGGAGGTTTTTCTGAACTATGGTAGCCAAACTTTTAATGTTCTCCTCCCAATGTCTTTAGGCTTTCTTGTTGCTGGCTATACCCCTCAAAAGTTTTCTAGCTCAGTAAAACCAATCAGATATTGGGATCTACTAATGCTGCCCCTGAGAACACAGGTTCACCTTCATAATGTGATAAGATATAAAAGTTAAAAAATAATTATAATATACAATAGAATATAGTCTATATAATCTATGCAAACTGATAGAGTGATTAGAACATTATTTCATGAAGGTGATAAGAAATAGAGCTAATTATTATTCAGCAAGAAATTTTTAAATGCCCTTGATTTCACTGAGAAAAGCAATCATTTAAAACTTCTAATTTAAAAATTTAGAAACTAAGAAAATTATTTTAGCATTTTTTAGAATTTTGATTTGACCTACTAAGCTTACAAAGCACACACAAAAAAAGATGAATAATCTATCTCCTTTCAGACATATTTCCCCAAATGCCTTTCCTCTTCTAATTGACTTCGTATGCTGAAATAAATCACATTCAGTCAACACTATGGTGGGAATATATTATTCTTATTTTTTTCTATTTGCTTCAGCCAGCACATTCCAGAGTCTCTGAATTTATATCTGACCACTTTTTAAAATGGACAAAATGATCTCAGTCGAATTAATGTGGTTGTGAGGTGAAAGGAAGTTCACAAGTGTTTAAGCTTCTGTTCAAAAAAGTTTTATAGCCAACCACTTTACATAATCTACATATTTATTTTGCATAGTTTGTGAATTTGGTGCATCTCCGAAAAGGTCACTTAATGGAGTCAGAGATCAGAGCTAGAAGAGAACTCTCAAGGTCAACTAGTTCAATCATCTCATTTTATAGCCAGCATCACACAGGTATTAAGTTGAAGAGCCAAGATTTGAACTCAGCTCTTCTAACTTGAATTCCTGTGTGGTTTCTAGCATATTACACTCCCTTGCTGGATCCCCTTCAAATATTTCCAATGAACTTATTCACCCAAAATAGTTGATTCTAGTAGAACCAATATATGCTATATATTTTCTGTTGTTAGCTAAGGCAACGAGTTTTTTCCCTCCCTCCATCTCTTCTTCCTTCCTTCCTTCCTTCCTTCCTTCCTTCCTTCCTATCTTTCTTCCTTCCTTCCTTCCTTCCTCCTTCTCTTCTTCACCCCTGCCTCTTTTCCCTCTCATTCTGTACAAAATATGTGATTTGGGATCTGAAAATAATTTTTTTTTTATCCCATCTTTAAATATATCATTACAAATAATTAAATCAATATCCACTAAGAATCATAAAAGCTAAGGACTAATACATGGTACTAAAATTTACAGGGAGGGGAAGTTCGACTATTTTTTAAAATGAAGAACTTGGAAACATTTCAACAGAAATGGCCACAAAGTAGTTAGCAAGAACAATATATGGGACCACCAGTTTCCTGGAGGACATTATGTCTAGAAATCCATTGTCTTCTTTTTTTGGCAATTCATATTGGTCATTCTTTTATTAACATTTACTAGTGGAGAAACAAATTTTATACAGGTGCCAAAGAGACAGCGATCAGTTCTTTTTTTTCCAAATCCATTTTACTATAGATTCTCATAAATTATTATTTATTTATTTTTCTATTTAGAGATAAGGTCATTAAATTGAGTATAAGGTTTAGAAGACTATTTTTAAAAATCGTACTGAACTTAACTTAGTAGTAAAAAATAAATATGCAAGAACTTAGATAAATATTTCCATCTTTTTAATGCAATACATATTGACAAGGCAGAAATGTCAAAAGGAAAACCCCATGGGTTTGAGTTTTCAATAGATAACTAGTTTACTGTAGCATTTGGGTCTAAGAAGCTGCCTTGGCTCCCTGAGTTCCAAAGCTATAAAAGCCAAGCATAATTCCACAGGCCAGATGGAAAAATCAATGGCAAAGACCTTTAATGTTTGAGGAAAAAATTTATTAGTCACTCTCTTCTCCAGCCGGGCAATTCATTGCTAACAATTAGCTGCCAGCAATTTGTCAACACGATCTTTGAAGACGAAAAATTCATTGTTGGTGTACTATTGCTTTTTGGCGAGACAATAATGAACATTCACAAAATACTGTTTTGTTTAATTTCTTTTTTATTACAAGAAAACAAGTTAACTTATTTTTATTCTTGACACCATGAACATGATTTTCCTCCTTTTTTGTGCTGTTATTTGTTTGTGAACTTATAAGGCAAGATCACATAACTATTCAACAATTTCAATGTTGCCTGCAGTGACAAAATTAATTAAAATCACATAGACATTCATTTTTACTTTTAAATTAATCTTTGTGCAGTTGCTAGCTTTTTTTTTTTCTAATACCAAGTCTACTTACAGAATCTCAAAGTTGTTGGACCCTTGGTGGCCATGTAGTTTAAACCATATCTGAAAATGAATTCCCTCTACAACATATCTGATAAGTGGTCATCCAAACTCTGATGAAAAACCTCCAGATGAGTGGAAACATGCTATACTACCTCCTAAGGGCACTCATTCCACTATTGGATAGTAGTAATAGTTAGGTAATTCTTTCTTATGGAAAGTCTAAATTTTATTCTTCACAATTTCTACTCAAATCTAGCTAAACAGAACAATTTTAATCCCTTTTCTACATTATAACTTTATAAATTGTGCTTAAATATTAAATCATATCTTTGGAGGAAGCTTGAATTTAGGTGAGGATATTCATTTAGACCTACTTGTCTCATGGGCACTGAACTTCATAATGTACGAGATACAATGGATGAAGAGATGGAGGATAAAGAGATAGGAACCACATTGCCAGGTCATGAAGTCCAATGCCTACATCAATTATAAAGCCATTGTCTAACAAAAAGAGTTCATATAGATGGAACACCAAAGAGTAAGTGTTCTCTATGAAAACTGACTGGAAACTAAATCATAAATTTCAGGAGCATCTGTTGTCCATATCAATAGATCATCAAATTTATACTGCACAAGTCAGATGTTTCTTGAAGCAAACAAGTTAGACAAAGTTTCTACAGGTTTCAAGTCCAAGTATCTTTTATTCTGTACTAACTACCATTAGTTAACATATGCTTTTAAAAAAATCAATAAATCTCTTTGAATATACAAAAAAATGAAAAGAAATGAACTTCACAGGGTACAGGGTAGTACATGTCAGGATCAAACATTAAAGACAAGAAGTCACTTTAAAAACAAACAAACAAAAACAACCCTAGAATTCTAAGAAAGGAGATTAAGCACAATGGTCGAAGAGTTAATATTGAAAGATACATTTTAAAAATAAAATATCTTCTCTTTATTTTTTGCTACTAAAAAGTTGTAGGTGCAACTCTTTTTTTTTTGCTATTTAATTTAATCCAGTAAGTGTAGTTATTTTTGTAAATATCTTCCCTAATATGTTATATCATGATAAAATTCCCAGGCAAAGCCTGAGAAGGGAGGAATGAGGTGAAAGAAGTGCTCCACAGAAACACCCAGTGTTTAGACTGCAAATGGTTTCGTGGATAGGAGAGAATTAAAATAAAATGCATTGTAGCAAACCTACATATTGTGAAACTTCATATAACTTCAACAGATTTCAAAATACCTCCCAAAGCTCCAAGCAGTCAATGCTCGTGATGTAGAGTGGAATTCCTCTTTTATGTATTTCCCTAGAGCTCCCTGAGACTGATTCTAAAAGGATTTCAATGAACTAGTTACCAATCAGCCAAGGAACAGGAACCATATCCAAATACTGCTGCTGTCTTAGTTGACTACATGTCAACAGCAAAGTCTGCCTAGGGAAGGGAATTCATAAAAACTAGTACATTCAATCCGCTTAATACTTTGGAAAATTACAAAAGAACTTATTAAGAAGCAATGCCATTTCCACCCCAAATCCCTAGAGTTGATTGCCAACTCTATCCACCACACCTACCTTTTAGAGAGGAAAAAAAAAAATGTTTCTTGCTAGAGTCATGCACAGATGGACTTTTTTTATCTATATTTTTTCTTATCTGTATTTGCATTCTAATTAATATCACATCTTCATTTGACCTGAATTTATGAGTATTTTCTCATAAATTGTGAACTAGGGAAAATGGAGGAATCATGAAAAACTGCAATCCCAGAAAATTAGCCTTGTAGACCCACCATTAGGAGATAGAAGCCGTGAGAAACAGAATGTTATGATACCTCAGCAGTCAATCAGAAATGAATTGCTCGTCAAGTAACAGTTTTTCCTCCTGTAAGTCTCCAACCTCTGACTTAACATTTAAATTTAGAGGACCAGTGATGGATACAGAGGCCCACTGGAGACCCTCACTGAGTGTTATAGACTAACAAGTTTCAGGAAACACAGGCTTTCTGGTCTGCTCCATGTAATGAACAATGAAAAGAAGTAGATTGTAAAGGGAGACAGGGCTGGGCAGAGCATTTGATGCCTCAAAGTCTTCAGAACCACAGCAGTAAGCAAGGTGCTAGGAATCATCCACGGGGTCCTAAAGCCAACACTCCTTTCAAAGCCACATCAGGAGACTAGATCAGTTCAGCACCTAGGCTCTACTGCCAAGGGGCCTTACAGAACGAAAGCTTGAGAACGCCAACATCTGATTGGGGCCTCCCAGGAGCCAATTCTCACACAAGAAGAAATAGAGACAGGGCTTTCAGCATTAGCACAGTGCCTAGCACATGGTAGACATTTAATACATGATGATTAATACATGATGACTAACTGACAGGGCCAAAGGCCTGAGTTGTGCCATCAGACACCCATGTAGAAGCCAGGGACTGCTGCAGATGGCAAATCCTTGTCTCAGTGATCCCATCTAGAGCTTCAATGGTTTAAGAATCCAGACTACAGAGGGGTCAGGAACAAACAGGGTCATTTCATCACATAAGAGTGTGGGGAGTGGGACTGGGGGAGAGAGGTAAGTATGGGAGGAGAATGGCCTTGGCACAACATGCTAATCTGAGAACCTGGGCTAGAGACAATAAATATAAGAAAATTCTGAATACAATGCACTAATCCTATGGATTAAGAGAGGCCCAAGAAGTAAAACCAGAAGAACAAAGTAATTACACAAATATAAACAGAGTCTTAGAAAAATGAATGGCTTGGCTAAAAAGACTCCAAGGCCAGGTAGAAGAAATGAAGCTAGAGATATTAAAAAAAAAATGGATTTAGTTGAGATAGAAACTGTTAAAAAGTTGAATAATTTAGAAAGCAGAATACCTGACCCAAGAAGTAAACTCTCTAAAAATAGAATAAAGCCAACAGATTTTGATGATTTCAAGAGATAGTAAGGAATGTTAGAACAAAGTCCAAATATTTAAAAGTTAGAAGAACAGGTAAAGTACGTACCATCAAAAACAAATGACCTGGAAAATTGAGTGAAGAAAAATGACATAAAAGATCATCAAATTTCCTAAAAATCATGACCCCCCCAAAAAAACTTGTCAAAAAACCCTGATTTCTATATTTCCCGAAAGAATAAAGGAAAACACCACAAATCTGTACCATAGGGCAAAGTGACCTATTGACTTAATACCCAAAGAATCTACAGACTGAAAACACTCAGGAATGTTTTGGTGAAAGTCCATAGCTTACAAGTTAAAGAAAAAATTCTTCAAGCATCCAGAAAGGAAGTGTTTAAGTACCAAGGATCAGGTAAGTATCAAGATCACATAAGACCATGATCCAACTGTATATATTTTTTAAAATATATTTCTAAAAGAGAGAAAATAATAAAAAACCCTGAAATGTCTTACAACAAAGAATGACCCTGGAAATTGAGTATAATCCCAGAAAGGGTGGGAGGAATGAACATTTAATAGAATAATACTTTCAAGGCTGCTTGATGAAAAGCCTTCAGCTAGGAAGAATCTTTGAAATGAAAACACAGGAGACAAAAAAGAAATCTAGAAAGCAAAGAACTGGATATTAAGTGGGTACTCATTGCTTGGACAATCCTATGGATTAAGAGAGTCCCAAGAAGTAAAACCAGAAGAACAAAGTAATTAGCTCAGCTAATTATGGTCGATAGATGGATTTAGTGAACTATGAAAAATGACAAAAGAAATTAATTCAGAAAAATCTGAGAATATGAACCAATGGAGAGAAAAGTCCACAGAAACGTGATACCGACTTTACATAATGAGTACAATAATATAATGGAAAAATGACTTTGAAAGACTCAAGAACTCTGATAAATGCAATAATTAATTGTAACTCCAGAAGACTGATAATGAAGTATATTTTTAACCTGATGAAGAAATGACAAAGCAGAAGTGCAGAATGAGACATTTTTTCTCTGACGTGATCATTGTATAAATTTGTTTTGTTTGACTATGTTGCTGTTTAGTCATTTTAGTTGTGTCTGACTCTTTGTGACCCCATTTAAGATTTTCTTGGCAAAGACACTGGAGTGGTTTGCCATTTCTGAAAATGGATTTGAATTCAGAAAGATGAATCTTCCTGACTCCAGACTTGGCACTCTATCCACTGTGCTGCCTAGCCTAGCTGCCTTGTTTGATGTGCTTATTTGTTATGAGTAAGAGATTTACATGTTTTACATGTTCTTTCCCCCACCCCTTAGAATGCAAATTCCTTGAGGGCAGGAATTCCTATTTGCTTTTCTTTTTATCACCAGCACTTAGCACAAGATCTGGAACAAAGTGAGTGGTTAATAAAAGTTTGTTGGCTGACTTACTATGGGAGGGAGCCATGGGAAAGAATGGAGGGTAGTGATAGCAATGGGGGGAAAATGTTGAGGAAGAGCCCAGGCTAGCATTCCTACCCTGTATATTCTTCTGACCCTCTGGACTTTGTCATTCACTCAGCTCTCTTCTTACCCTAGACGTTTTCTCATTCCCTGTGTCCTCCTCATCCTGGAACATCTCTACACTCCTATGTCCTCCTTCTCTCATTGGTGAGTTTCTTCTGGAACCTCCATTTTGAGGATGGACCCAGACCAGTCTTTCATTTCTCTCCTGGCCCTGCTTCTGACTGTCTTCACCACTACGGCCCTATCCTTAGCTAACTTCCTCCCCTCATTCACCTTTCAACTCTTTTAGACTATCATTGTCTCTTCTTCCATCCTGCTTTAGAATCCTATGAGACTCCAATGATAGGACATGCTACTCTGCCAGGTACCCAGGAAATAAAACACATGCAGTTAAGCAAAATAAACCACTTTGTTACTGGTTAGGAAACAGTTTGGGAGAGTGAACATAGGGCCAGCCTTAGAGTCGCAAAGACCTGTGTTGAAGTACAGCTTTTGACACATACTGGCTGTGGGGTTGTGGATAAGTTATTTAAACTCTCAGTGCCCTCAATGACTCTCTAAGACAGCTGCAGGGTTGGCTAATTTGCAACAATTGACAGAATTTCAATATGAGGTATTCCCTATATCAATAGACGCACTTGGTCTGGAACAACAACAACAAAAATCAAAACAAAAACACACACAAACACACACAAAAGGTAGAAATTATTCTGCTAAATTCATTAGGTTAGTTAAGTTCTATCAGGACATTTTTAGGAAAATGTCTTTAACAGTCATAGCAACTGAAAGATTGATTCTGAAAGGTGGTAATACGACTAACTTAGAAGCCAACTACCTGATCCATTCTTTTTCAGGCTAGCTGGTTAAAAGCACTTCACTTGAAATGGAAATAGAATAGAATTGTTCAGAAGACATAATATCAAAATGGCTTAACATAGTTTAGTAATGCATTTGGATGCTCAAGGCAAAATATTTTGAGGTGAATTAGCTAAAAAAAGGTGTTTTATCCTACTCCCTTATGAGCAAGCATGATTTCATTTTTGGTCCATTCACAGGACATATGGTAAGTGCTTAATAAATGCCTATTTATGAATTGAATTCAGTAGGACCCAGCTCAACCCATTGCTTGATCTATTTTCACCTTTTTACTTGTTATACATGTATATAATTTAAATTCCTATATTAATACCTATTAGTATATGTACATATTTGCACATGTGTATATGTGTATATGCACATATCAATATAGACATGGATGTATGTGTATATACATACAGACACACAAGTACTTTGAATATGTCAAAAATTGAAGTCATGTTGGCTCATCTAATTTATCTTTAGCCAATTTAACCCAAAATATTTTATTCTGAGTGATATATCAAGTATATCACTGAATAGCTTTTAGTCATCATGATATCATATCTTCTGAACAATTCTATTATATTTTCATTTCAGGTGAAGTGCTTTTAAAAACACATGCATGAATGTACACATGTATGCATGTATAAATTAAAAGGATACATATGTGTAATATACAATTCAACAGTATACATATATGCATTTATGTATCTATGTATGTATATATGTGTGTATAAAGTAAAAGGATTCATATTACATATATATATATACTTTAGAAGTATATACATATGTGTGTATGTTGTATTATGTATGTGTGCATACATGTTGTATGTAAACTCTCTAGATTCTTAGTCTATTATCCCTCTACAATTCTCTACTTCTTATTGAATTCTATAATTCAATAAAACAATCTCAACAAACACTTGTTAAGCACTGAACAAATTACTGAGAATTCAAAGACAAAAATTAGTTTCTGCCATCAAAGAGCTTACATTCTACAGGAGGATACTAACATATACTTTCTCACACCACAAAACATCCAAGGAGAAAATTATACAAAACACTTTTTTAATTTAATACCACATTAGAAAAAATGTATTTGTCAACTTATAAGTTGCTTTTATTCTTCTGAATTGTGTTGGGAATCTGCTCAGATATAGTAGAAAGAATATTGGCCCTAGGAGATCTGGGTTTAAGTTTCAGGTCTGCTGATCATTAGCTCCTTCATCTCAAGCAAGTAATTTTATTTTTCTAAGCCTAAATTTCTTATTTATAAATGAGAGTGGGAACACTTGCTTTGCCTTTCCTACCTGACAGAGATGTTATAAGAATCAAATGAGATAATGATTGTGAAGTACTTTATAAATTCTAAAGCAGCTTACTGTTCTTGTTGTTCAGTCATTTTTCAGTCATGTCCGACACTTTGTAGGTCCATTTGGGGTTTTCTTGGCAAAGATACCAGTGTGGTTTGCCATTTCCTTCTCCAGCTCATTTGACAGATGAGGAAACTGAAGCAAACATGATGAAGTGACTTGCCCAGGGTCATACAGTTACTAAGTGTCTGAGACTGGGTGTGAACTCAGGAAAATGAGTCTTCCTGACTCCAGGCCTGGCACTCTATCCACTGCACCACCTAGCTGTCCCAAAACAGTGTATAAATGTCATTTATTTGGGTATTTAATCGCTAGTGCTAGTGTGGGAGTTAGGGTCTACCCATTCTATGCAAGTGCCATACATACTAGATGGTTAATTATAGGACAAAAGGAGAGGTTTTGGATCCTCCTTCTCTCCACCTCACCCCCATATTGCTCTTCTTTGGCAAGGAAGATTATCAACTCTATTAAGGAGCCAAGAAATAGGAGTTGAGGAAGTGAAAATATTGTATATAATAGTCAAGGACAACCGTGAGTTAATGTTCACCAGAGAAGAAGCTTATGTATGTTTAGGTGTCTTCCTACAGACAGGATGACAAGGAGAGAAAAAGAAAGATGTAATAATAGGAGCTTTCAGGTAAAAGAAAATCGTAAACTGTCCTTCTTTCCTTTTCCCATCTACTTGGCAGGCACATTCAAGCAGAAATGAATTTAAAACTGAAGACTTGTATAATTTGCTTCTTTAACTCTGTACAAAACTCTAGATGTCAGTTCAAAATTTTAAAACATGTTCCATAATCATAGATTTCATATATTTGAAGGGCTACTAAATACAAGTAGAAGAGAGTTAGAGTAATTCTACTTGGCTTCAGAGGGAAGAACAAAGACTAATTGTTGGAAGTTGTAAGAAGATAGATTTCAGTTCATTAGATAGAATTCCCGGGACTTCCGCTTCCGGGATCCAAGATGGTGGAGTAAGATGTGAGTCCCTCTTACTCACCCCTATTAACCCCTGAAAGCCCAGAAAATAACACCCCAGGAAAAACCCTAGAACAACTGAACCAGAAGGGTGCAGCAGTCCAGTAGCCCAGATAGCTTGAGGAATTAACTGGAAAGGCCCCTCTTACCTTGTGGGAAGGAGAGCAATACAGAAGGGGAGGCATCCCAGCAAGCTAGTAGAAAGCCCCGCCTCAGCATACCAGGAAGAGATCCTGAAGTCCAGATGATGGAGCAGGCAAACACTAACACCTGGGCCCCCAGTGCCTCATTGAGGGTGGGGCAACAGAAAACCACCAAGTGCCTCAGCATTCTACAGCAAATGGCTCTCCCAGTGCCTCAGCAAAACTAAAGGAAGTAGCACTCCAAGGGGCCCCAGGTGGATAAACACCCTACAACATCCATCTGAAAGGAGCTGAAGAAAGCAGAAGGAAGGAAAGGCCTGGGTGAGCAGGAAATCTCCAGGAGGCACACTACCCAATCCTACCCCTAGAGTTCTAGTGTTGCTAATTCCAGCCCAACACCAGGTAAGCTGCCAGAATCCTACAGCCTCCAACTGCCAAGATTGGAGGCCCCAGCACACAAAGTCATTGACCAGGCCCGAGGCTCCCAAAACAAGAAGCTTGGGTCAGTGCCCTCTGCTTCCCAGCAGGAGAGCCCAATATCTTTAAAGGCCAGGAAATAAGCAAACACCATGAGCAAAAAGAAACATATGATAGATTCTTATTATGGGAAGAGCGAAGATCAAGGCAGAAATTCTGAAGAGGACAACATTGTCAACAAACCCATATCTGGAACCTCAAAAGGGAATATGAACTGATCTGAAGCCCAAAAAGCCTTCTTAGAAGAGCTCAAGAAGGATTTTAAAAGTCAAATGAGAAAGGTAGAAGAAAAAAATGGGAAAAGAAATGAGAGGTATGCAAGAGAGAGTCAATAGCTTGGAAAAGGAAGGACAAAAATAAACTGTAGAAAACAAGATACAATTGGCCAACTAGAAAAAAAAGTACACTGAAGAAAACAAGTCCCTAAAAAATACAATTGGCCAACTGGAAAAAAAGTGCACTGAAGAAAACAAGTCCCTAAAAAAATAAAATTGGCCAAATGGGGAAGGAGGTACAAAATCTAATAGAAGAAAACAATTTGTTAAAAAAGTAGAATTGAGCAAAAGGAAGCTAATGACTCTATGAGAGAGCAAGAATCAGTCAAACAAAAACATAAGAATGAAACAATAGATGAAAATGTAAAATACCTCACTGGTAAAACAACTGACCTGGAAAATCAATTCAGGAGAGACAATTTAAAAATTATTGATCTACCTGAAAATTACGATGAAAAAAAAATGCCTGGACAGTATCTTTCAGGAAATCATAAAGAAAAACCGCCCTGAAGTCCTAGAACCAGAAGGTAAAATAGCCATAGAAAGAACCCGCTGCTCACCTCCTGAGAAAGATCCCAAATTGAAAACACCAAGGAATATAGCAGCCAAATTCCAAAATTACCAGGTCAAAGAGAAAATCCTGCAAGCAGCCAGAAAGAAACAATTTAAATATCATGGAACCACAGTCAGGATTACACAGGACCTTGCAGCTTCTACATTAAAAGACTGCAGTGCTTGGAACATAATATTCCGTAAGGCAAAGGAGCTTGGATTGCAGCCAAGCTTGGATTGCAACTACCCAGCGAAAATGGGCATGATCTTTCAGGGGAGGAGATAGATATTCAATGAAATAGGGGACTTCCAAACCTTCCTGATAAAAAGACCAGAGCTCAACAGAAAATTTGATCTTCAAAAACAAAACTCAAGAGAGACATAAAAAGGTAAACTGGACAGAAAGAAACAACATGTTATTAATAAGGGCAAACTTTTTACATCCCTACAAGGGAAGATGACACTTGTAACTCTTGAGAACTGTATTGTTATTACACAATGTTAAAAGGGTATACATAAAGGGAGAGGGTATAAACAGACTTTGATGTAATGATGAAAAAAATCTAATCAAGTGGGTTAAATGGATACAAGTAAGTGAATTAATCTGATCTAACTAAGAAAATGTACTGAGAGACAAAGAAAGGAGGAGGCAAACAAGGGTAAATTGCATCACAGGAAAAGGCACAAAAACCTATTAGAGCAGAGGGAAAGAAGGGAGGGAGATGAGCATTGTTTGAACCTTACTCTCAGCAGATTTGGCTCAAGAAGGGAATAACATAATCAGTTAGAAATCTAGAAATCTAACATGCCCTATAGGCAGTAGGAGGGAAAAGAGGAAAGAAAAGGGAGGGGGCTAACAGAAGGAAGGTGGGACTGAGGGAGGCGGTGGTCAAAAGCAAAATATTAGTGAGGAGGGAAAAGGAGAAAGGAGAAAGAAAAGCATTAATAGGGGGAAAAGGTTAGAGAGAAAGACACAGATAGTAATCATAATTATGAATGTGATATATAAATGTAATGGAATACTATTGTGCAATAAAAAATGATGAATAGGCAGATTCAGATAAACCTGGAAAGACTTTACGGTTTGACGTTGAGTGAAGTGAGCAGAACCAGGAGAATGTTGTACACAGTAACAGCCACAATGAGTGATGACTGGCTTTGATAGACTTAACCTCTCTCAGCAATACAAGGATCTAAGATATCTCCAAAAGCCTCATGATGGAAAATGATATCCACATCCAAAGAAAGAACTATGGAGTTTGAATGCAGATCAAAGCATACTATTTGTTATTTTTTCTTCTGTTGTGTTTTGTTTCCTCTTTCTGGTGGTTCCTCCTATTAGTTCTAATTTTTACTTACATCACTAATGTGAAAATATGTTTAATAGGAATGTATATATATAAAGTCTATATTAGATTGCACTCCATCTTGGGGAGGGGGAGAAAATTTTAGAACTCAAAAGCTTATGGAAGTGATTGTTGATAAATTAAAATAAATTAATAAAAAAGAAAGAATTTCCTAAAAATCTAGGGCTATCCCCAAATTAAATGACCTGACTCATTAGGTAGCAAGTTTGCCACCCTTGGTGGTATTCAAGAAAAGGTTGGACAACTACTTTGGGTGGATAGCATAAAGGAGAATTGTGCTTCAAGTAGGAGGTTGGCTTAGATGACCTCTAGGTCCTTTCTACTTCTAAGCTTCTATAATGGCCTAAAAGATGCAGAATCATTGAGGAATTTTTACTCGCTGGATTAAAAAAAAACCTGAAAGGTCACAAGCAATGATTCTTGCTTGGATTCCTTTTTGTTGTTGTTGTTGTTGTTCGTTTTTATTAAAAGGATTTACATTCAGTCTAACTTTAATATGCACAGTCTGCAGGGGTGCCAAGGAAAAATTCCAGAACAGAGGATTGAAGGGATGGTGGAGGAGAAAGGAGTGCCAAAATCAAGGGCTTGCTTATTCTCAAATTTCTAAAAATCTAACTTGAAAGACTTTTAATTATCTCGTTTATAAACAAACACACATATATGCAGAAAAAATTTTCAAAAACAAGTTAAGCCAATGGGGAAAATGTCCCAGACAGTCACCCACTCACTAATATCTGATAGTCAACATGGAAAGTTAGCAAATAGAGACAGCATGTGTTGGAAACCATACTAAATGATTTTCAGCATTTGTAGCATGTTTATATTTTTGCAGAACAAGATTCAAAGTTTGCTTTGAAGTTTTTTTTTTCTCTTTACTGCACGAAAGCAAAAAAAAATGTCCTGTTCAAATTCAGCATCAAGATTTAGATAAAGCAAACACTTTCCTTTTTAACTTTCCAATTCACTGTCCCATGGAGTGGTAGAGCAGCATGCTGGAAGGATTCCATATCTGCAAAAGCAATCTCTGTAACCTAAGGAAAACAAATCCCTAATCCAAGTTTATTTCCTAGTGAAAGCAGTTACCACCTGGAAATAGCTGGACTCAGGGTTCTGATATTAAATTCATTTAGAGTCTTTTAAATACAAATTCTAGAAGCCTTGTGGATGGAAATTAAGGGAATAATTAACTTGATATCTAATTCCAACACAATTTGAGAACATGTGATGTTAGAGAACAAGTCTGGAAGGACCTGTGAAAGAAAGCAATGATTAATGCTAGTGCTTCATTCAAATCACTGATTCAAGATTAAATGCACTAGGGTCCAGAAAAAGCCTTTGTGATGTCACTAGAAATATCTTTTGCCAAGTTAATATTAAACAATATTTTTCAGGTATGCATTAAGTGATATTTTGGTATGTATGGCAGCTCTTTGACCAATTCCAGTTCTATTTCACTATGCTATCATTGACCTAGCCTGTCTACAAAAATACCATGTGGGGATTTGGTTAACATGGATTTAAAATAAAATTAGAGGGAAAAAAACTATCTTCATATACCTGGAATTATATCAGTTATAGAAAAGGAAAATAGAAAGGATGAAAAATGTATAGGAGAAAATATTAAAAAAGAGAGCCATGGTGTTATGCATATGCATGTATGTGTATATATATGTGTACATATGCATATTGTGTATATATATATATATATGCAATTGCATGTGGTGTGAATAACAAGCAAGTTTAACTAAAGCCTTCAATACAAAAATTATTAACTTCTTTGGGTATTTCATGGAGCCCTTTGACAGTCTGGTGAAACCTCTGGATTCCCTTCCAAAATAATATTTGTTGCTTATATTCATAATTGAAGGAGGTTCTAAATTTCAATTATGGATTAGTGAAAAAGAGATGTATTTTTCTTCATTCAAGTACATGGACCCCTGAAATCTATTCACAGACCTCTCGGGTGTAAATGGATCCAAGTTAAAAATAATTGCCCTAATAAAAGCAAAGATATCCAACCCCTTTGGAATCACTGGTACTTGGTGGGATGAAACTCAAGATTTTGAAGCTATGGAAATTACTAGAAATAAATATATATGTGTGTGTGTGTGTGTGTGTGTGTGTGTGTGTGTGAAACTGGGGAAGAAGATAGCAGGCAGCTGAAGATGTAAGTATGGAGGGATTCTTAAGTAGATTTCAGAATCATCAGCATAGAGGGGATAACCGAACCATTGAGAGATGAGGAAATTACCAAGAGAAAGACCATCCAGGAAAAAGATACAGGGTCCAGGAAGATGTCCTAGAGTACATCCGTACCTAAGTGACTCAGCACAGATGGTGATATGGTAAAAGATTTTGAGAATTAGTGGTCATACAGATAGGAGAAAAAGGAGAGAAAAGTTACATGAAAACTCAGGGAGGAGAGAATGTCCAGGAGGAGAGGGATTTATTTCCATCCCTTTTTCTTCCTCTTTACTTGAATTTAACTTAAACAATCTTTCTTGATACAAAAATGACTAAGATGTAGAGCCTCTGAGCCCAAAGAGCTTAAAATCTAATGAAAAGGAGTGACTAATTGTCTTTAGAAGTTGCCAAAAATATGTAATATTATGTCCTGAACCATACATATTTTCCAATGTTCTTTGATTTTAACAGAGCCCCTCTTGCAGTCTTAGATAATTAAATCATTCTATTCTTTCTAGCATTTAGAGAAAAATGTTCAGTTTCCTCTTAAGTCTATAAGTATTACTCATTATATAGACAGAGATACATTGAAATACTTACAGGTCCTATTATTTGAGAAGCACTTTCAAATTCATCATCCTCCATTGCTTCAGTTGGACATAAAGAATCTGTTTCTATAAGAAGAAATGAATAAATTATATTCATAATTTACTACAGTAACTATAATCATAATTTATAAGGATAATTAGCATGCTGATAAATATATACTTGTCAGTGTGCAGGATGTTAAATCAACAATAACAACTTGTTGAAAAATTATGGTGAGATTGCATGATAATTTGAGGCTAAGACTAGATTAATTTCTTCCATGAAAGTCCAACTCCAATACCTCATAGTGTCGTAGAGAAGACCCTCATTTTTTAAAAGCTGTGTTTATTGTGCACACACTCTGAGAGGTCTCAACTTTATACTCCTATGAGAACAAGGAGAGTGATAGATCTGGTTTTTGAAGGTCAGACTAACCAAATTAGGAAAGTCTTAATAACTCAAAAGCTGACCAATGGGTGGGAGTATGTTCTTTTTCAGGAACATTAGCCTAAAATGATTATCCTCATCAAACTTCCTGATACTGAAGGAGGGATCAAATTGGAAGAGAGGAATGGGAGAGAGGAGAAAAGAAAGAGATTTTAAGGGATAACTTTAGATTGCCTCTTAAAGACAGTTTTTGAATGGCTAATAAATCTATTGAATGTAATTATTATTATTATTGAACTTTTAGAAGTGACAAATGAAATTATTTCAGAAAAACCCGGCAAGTATGAATTGACTTGGAGTACAGTAAGCAAAGCCAGTAAAACAAAAATAAAAAAACAAACACAGTTTATACAAGGACAGTAAGATTGTAAAGAAAAAAAAAGCTTCAATGACTTAAGAATTCTAATCAAAGTAATGACCATCCATGTCTCCAGTAGTCACTAGATATAGAGGCATATATTTTGGACACAGTCACTGTATGGATTTATTTTGCTAGATTGTTCCAATTTGTTGCAAGGTACTGTCTATCCACCTACCCCCCTTTTTGTATAGATGACTGGTTTGGGGAAAGGGGCAGGGAGGAAGATGAGTAAGGAATGGTGATGTTTCCCTACTTCTCGAAATAAAAGCAGGCCATTGGAACATTTTTAAAAATACATAGAAGAGAACATAAAGATGTTTAGAAGGAAGCACGGACAAGCCGAATAGTTTGAAAGTAACATGTTGGATTTATTACATACTTTTAAACAAGCAAGCTATTCAAAATGGATGATTTCATATAGGACCCTTTTCCTATGATCTGCTTTGTGTATGGAAATGTTCTTTTAATGTTTAAGATCATAATTTTTTAATGTCATCCAAAGTATAGAGGGATTATAAAATTATGGATTTAAGTCTGGAAAGGACTTTAGATGTCAGTGAATCTGATCCTCTCATTTGACAGAAGAGGAAACTGAAGTCCAGATATATTAAGAGACTTGTCCAGAGTTTCCCAGTTAATAAACAACAGTCAGATTTTGAACCCAGGTTATCTGATATCAAATTCACTGCAGGCTGTCTTTTCTATCTGAATTGATGGAAAGGGTGCAACTGGTGAAATCAGAGATGCTTTAAGATTTAATTATTATACTCATTTAGCCAAAAGACAGCTTATGAAAAAAATATATTTCTAAAAAGCAGGGTAAAATTTTAAGGGGAGGTCTATATAGTTGGAATTAACCAAGTAAATCAAGCAAAAAATAAACAAAACTTTTTTTTTGTCCATACTAGCTGAGTAATTATCAGGCTTATTTATAATTCAGAATGTAAAATATGTGTGCATATGTACACATGTATGCATATGTGCATGTGTGTTCATATGCATGTATATACATATGCATAGTTGTGTTAACCAGCCATTTTCTTTGATCCACATTCCTTGTGCTTTATTTTAAGAGAGATAGAGTGCCAGGACTTAGCATAGAGCATTATATGTAAATTCTAGCAAATATGCATTGAATTGAATTGAAAAATTCTATTCTATAAAATCTTTTTTTTTAACCATAAAGAAAGATTTAACCAATTTTGATAATTTCTGCTAGGTCTTAGTTGAGTATTAGAGCCAGCTAGGCCATGTCCTTTTTGATATTCAGCAGGAGATGTCCTCATAAGGGCATTTCAACAGACCTTTAGCTATAAATTCTGATGGGGAAAGGAGAGGGACCAGAAGACAGTGCCTCCTGTTGTGTGTCAGTAATGCCAGGAAAAGGGACTGCTCACCCCGCCTAAGAGTTTGTTCATAGGTTGTTCCTGGGTGTTCTTGAAACACCAAGGAGGAGAAAAAAAGAGAATAAAGGATTGTAGACAGAGGGAAAAGCTGTCCTAGGACAAGGTGATGAAGCACTGAATCTAAACTCTAGTAACCTCCACCTAGTTATACCTCTATCACCTAGGACTATTAAAGGCTTATCATTAATCTGCCAGAAGAGAATATGTCCTAATGTCACCTCTGATGAACCTCTACCTATTCTACATCACTCCAACTTGCTATGTGGTCAAACCAGAACCATGTTGGGCATCATTAAATGATGCAGTTTAGGGGTGCAGGGACCCAAAATACCGAGGTTCAGGGCAGGGTTGTCTGGAAAGAATTCACAAACTCAAGCAGTCTTCCAGTCAAGGGGCAAAATGTTTATTGTAATGCTATATAGCAGGCAGAGCTCTTTAAGGAACTTGCAACCTAACAGGAGTGATGCTAAAGCTTATGTAGAAAAAGCTTAGTGCATTGTGTGCCAACTATGCTAATAAGGTGATGCAGGATGGGATGAAAGAGTCGTCAGTTCCTATAGGAACATATAATTTCTGTACCTTGGGTGCAGGCATCATTTGCTACTGGCAAGCCTGGGGGGCAGGGGTGGATGCTAAGGGGTGTGTTTTTTGGTCTGCTACATCTGTAACAAGATAGCCTCAGGAGTTGATGTCTATTGCTAGACCTCTGGATTGTATATGGTAGCTGTGGGAATCAGTACATGACAGTTCTGCTGGTACAAAATAGTCCTGTTCACATAAGGGAAATTCTACAGAGGTCAGCTTGTTCTTGTAACAGGGAGACATAGTTTGCCTCACTGGGCCCACTCATAAGTTATTGACAGAGATAGGGTCTATATGGTAGGGACAGATAAGGTCCTAGGGCTGGGGTCCAAGCACTCCATCACTAAATCTTACATATCTGAAGCACAGTGTCCAGGATGAAGGAAGTCCCTTGCCTATGGTCAGACAGCATCTGGGATAGCCAGATTAGTTCTGGGAGCCATATTTTGTTTAGGAAGGGCACTGGAAACAATGGTGAAGTACCTTGAGATCCTACCATTTCAGGACTATTTGAATTGGGCATCTTTACCTTGGAAAAGAGAAGACTTAAGAGGGATGTAATAGTTGTCTTCAAGTATTTGAAGGACTGTCACATGGAAGAGGTAATGGACCTTTTCTCTTTGGTTTCAGAGGATAGAGTCAAGAACAGTGGTAGGAAATTGCAAAGAAGCAAACTTAGGCTTGAAGTAAGTAAAAGTGTTCTTAATTAGACAATTCCAAACAAGGAGTGGCCTACCCAACAGGTAGTGGACTGCATCTCCTTCAGGCATTCAAGTAAAGACTAGATGTCCACTTGTTAAGTAGACTGGCAAGGCTATGAATGAGTGCTAGATGTAGTCAGGAATACTTGGTGAAAATATCACCTCTGTGCTTGGTAGACTAAAAAAATCACTTAGCCTCTCTATTTTCTTTGTCTACAAAGTGAAAATGACAATACTTGCAAAACCTACCTCCTAGGATTGTTATGATTCTCAGAGAGATATACTTGTTCAGTAATTTCAGGTGTGTCCAACTCTTCATGACCTCGTTTGGGATTTTTTTGGCAAAGATACTGAAGTGGTTTGCCGTTTCCTTCTCTAGCTCATTTTACAGATGAGGAAACTGAGCCAAACAGGATTAAATGACTTCCCAGAGTCACATAGCTAGTAAGTGTATGAGGTAGGATTTGAACTTAGGTCCTCCTGACTCCAGGCCTGGCTCTCTATCCACTGTACCACCTAGCTGCCCCAAGGAGATACGTAGGATGTCCAAAAAGTCTTGGAGTTTCAAGCAAGAGATACCAAACATAAAGCCCACACGCTTCTGAGTGCAGCCCTAACCAGATTCAAATGTAATTGGGAAATATTTAACAAAATAAATAAAAATGCAATAAAACATAGATAATATTACAAATTTAAAACTAAATAAGTATGTGGCCTTCAGGGATCCTTATGGAAGGATTAGTAAGGATTAAACCCCCATTTCTGTTTGAGTTTGACAACACTGCTTTAAGCTATTAAAGATTAACAGCTTTAAAGTTAATAGCTTAAAATTGCACTAAGACTTTTAGGACGGCTTGTATCTATACAATGTCTATAAAGTGCTTAGCAAAAGTTAAAGTACTATATAAATACATATTTTCATTGCCACAAATAATACCACATCTCTTCTAACTCTAAGACTTAGTGATTTTTGTCATGTTTATAATAGGGATAATAATGTCCTCTATTTCAAAGGGTAGTTCTAGACTAAAGAGATATACTGGTTATAAACACTTTGTAACCTACTAATTATTGTGGAAATTTCAGCTGCTTTTGTTATTTTTATTTAGTAAATCTGTTTCTTTGACCTTGTTATAAAATGTCTTTCTTGTACCTTCCTGTCAATCAATCATTCAATCAATTAATAAATATTTGTT
Organism: Vombatus ursinus; assembly: GCF_900497805.2. Classification (NCBI taxonomy): domain Eukaryota; kingdom Metazoa; phylum Chordata; class Mammalia; order Diprotodontia; family Vombatidae; genus Vombatus; species Vombatus ursinus. The sequence goes on along the minus strand of NW_020954590.1, from coordinate 14,974,537 downwards.
AAGCCCCTATTATATGCCAAATACAAAAATGGGCAATGGGATAGAAAAAAAGGGCAAGAGACCCAGTTCCTGCCCTCAAGAAGCTCACAATCTTATCAGCAGAGCCCAATCCTAAAGCTATGTTTAGAGTTTAGTAATGTATTTGTTGTTTTATTCTCTTTTCGTTCCTTTTTCACCTGAGTGGTGGCAAATGTGCTTTTAGAAAATAATCCATGGCCCTCCCCACTCTCTAAATTAAAACAAAACAAAACAAAACCTGAGACTGATTGGCAAGTAAACTATGCTACTGTGACTTTATGATATAATGGGCTTTGGTCATTTTAATTATTATTTTTTCCTTGACCTTCCTTTTCTTTTGAGAAACAGTGGGGTCTAAAGGAAAGAACACTGTCACTTGTTAGCTGCTTGGTCTTGGACAAGCCTTTGCGTGTTGATGTCTCCAAGGCTGCTTCCTGATCTGAAAAAGGGAGTAAAAATACCTACTTCACTGGGTGGTTGTGAGGATTAAATGTGCATAGAAAAGCTTCATAAACATGATCTCAGACAAAGTTAAAGCTAAAATAGATGTAATCGAAAGAGAAAAACAGGGAAACTATACTATATGTCAGCCATATTAATTAATATTGTGTTAGACTATTTAAAGTAACTAGACACTATAAGGTTAGAATATTGCTGTGGTGTAGGAAATGATGAGTTGGTGGACTTAGAAGAATATGGAAAGACTTGGACTTATGAAGGAAGAGGTTATATCCACCCTCAGAGAAACAGAGGACAAATTAGTATAGTATTGTCTTATATAGATGCATATGAAAGTATATGTCTATATATGAGTATGATTATAGATATCTATGTATATGTCTGTGTACATAAGTGTACATATGTATGTATGGATGTATATATCTTTGAGTGTATATGTGTATGTTTCTATGTGTGCATATGTATGTATATATGTATATGTTTTTATATATGTGTGTGAATGCACATCTGCACTGTATATGTGTGTATATATCTGTATACAGAAATATATGCACACATCCACTATATATCAGTATCTATCTATGCATATATATATATACACATCTGCACTTAATTATAGCCTTCTTGGGGAAGGTGGGGAAGGAAGGAGGAAAAATAGAACAAAGTAAAAAGTGCACAGCAGAGAACAAAAGAAAACTTACAAGGAAGCAAAGAAAAGATGGACAGCTCACAACACAGTGCATAGTATCTATGATATAGGCTTTCTTGAAATGGAAATTAATTACTCTATGTTTTGAATCTTCTCTCATGTCCTGCTGCATACATAGCAATGCTTTTTTGTTCTTTTCTTATTTTGTATTTGTTTTTATATTTAAGTTTATAATGTTTCTTTTTCTTTTCTTACTGTAAGTTTTAGTATTTAAGTTTAAAATAAATTAGTATAAAAACATTTCTTAAAAAAAAGAAAGCTTCATAAAATCTAAAGTATTAAATAAAGGTAATAGGGGTCTGGCACTTGCTCAAATTCTATGGTGCCATGTCCACATTGAGAACCACTAGGGATCAGGTGGCATCTTTCCATGTGAAGGACATTGATGACCTATCTCCAGGAAAATTACTGTGATGTATAAGAAAAGTAGGTTGGAAAGACTGTATTATGCATGGATACATGGACACTCAGTAAATGGTTCTGCTCAGCTAACATCCATAGTGAAACAGGCTCTTTGATTAACTTTGGAGGTATTCAAAAGGGCATCTTTGCTTTAGTGACCACCCAAACATCACAGCTGGCCCAGCATTGATACCCCCAAAAGCAACAAGCAATCTTTGGCAACTACCTTTCAGATCAAAGCCCAGTGAAAGACCTCATCCAGCAACAAGCCTGCCTTTGGATGTGAATTTGGTTTGATCAATGCTATGTAGGAATTGAGCTAAGTTATGAGCCTAAATCCCTCTCTAAACACTCTCCCACTCCCAACTGAGGTGATATAGGGAAGACTAGAACTCTGAGTTGTTGAGGAAAATGTTTAGATGTTTATTTTTTCTATATCTTGGAAGTAAATATTTCCTTTAAAAAGTATCAGTGTTAAATGGTTAAATGGAACTGGGGTGCTCATCCTACTAAAATGGTCCCCTAAAAATGGAGCATAGAGAGTGGGTCTTGAGCCAATGGCAAGGAAAGATACACCCACAAGCTAATCAGGATACCAGAGCAATTGAAGTAAAAGTATAGCCCATCTGGCCCTAAAAGAGTGGGCTCCAGAACATACATGTTACATGAGTGTAAGAGGATTTGGTCTTACAAGCATGCGCAGTATGCTCAGCTGAGACAATCCCCTCTTGGATTTTGTAACATGTACAAATACTTTGTAATTAGTTCCAATCCATTAGCTAGGTGGTATAGAGGAGTCTTTTTGATTGGCCATGAACCGTGCATTTAAAAGGCACTAATTGACACAAAGTAAAGTCTTGTTCTCTTTCCTACACAACTGTCTTCAAATGATGAGGCAAGAATTAAGCCCTCAGTTGGGAGAGAGGTTTTAGTCCTTCATCTCCTCACCAGGGCCACTGGTAATCGAGAAATAACATGCTATTGTTTTTGTAAAGGGGTATGCTGGTGAATGTTTAAGAACTAGCTCTTCAGGGAGGAAAAATGTACATATGACATGTTAAGTTTTATTTGTGTTATATTTAACTTGATGGGATGAATGTTATGTTGACCCTACTTTAAGTTGGAGCTCACTTTATCACAAGACCGAGATGGTAAACAGAATGTATATTTGTACTTTCGTTTTTCTTATACCTTCACAGCAAATATTCCCTTGCAAACTGATGTTGAATTGATGTTAATTGGTTAAATGAAATTGGGAGGCTAATTATTGGCATTTTAATAGTAACACCTCAGAATTTTGGCTTGAGCCAGTAGAATTAAAAAAATAATTACTCTACTCCTTTAGAGGTAGCCTGGAATCCTGAAGGAAGATGTAACCAGCCTTGTCCTGGAAAATAGACTTAAGAATTTTGCTGTATAAGCATGATCTCTTCTCTATGATTTTTAAAAATTAATAAACCTATATTATAGATGGATTTTCAAGTAAGTACTTGTCCTTTGAGTAGCCTATGTAGTTAAGGAAATGAGGAGCACAGATTCAGAGCTGGAAATGACCTTTGAGCTTATCTAGTGTAATTTCCTCGTTCCACAAATAAAAACAATGAACTCTGAGAAGTTAAATAACATGAGTAATAAGCATAGGGGTGTAGGGCATAGAACTTGAAGTCAGAAAGACCTGAGTTCAAATCTGATCTCAGACAGACACTTACTAACCGGGTGATACTGAGCAAGTCACCTAACTTCTCTGTTCATTGGTTTCCTCGTTTATGAAATTGGCATAAAAATAGGATCTTTCTCAGTGGATTGCTGTGATGATCAAATGAGTTGCCATAGGTAAAGCACCTTATAGAACTTAAAGTACCATATAAATGGTAGTTAACATTGTTGTTGTTGTTATTAATAGCAATCATTATCATCATCATTTCAACCCTGGTTCTCTGATTCTAGATCTAGTGCTTTTTCTACTATATCATACCAACTCTCAAAATAAAAAGATATGCCCTTTGTTCTCAATAATTGACAACAACACTGCCCACTCCATTTCACCTAAATTTGTTATTCTAAGCAGGAAAATTTTTGTCATCCTTTGTAAGATATATTCCATCTTTGTCCAAGAGCACGATTCCCATATTTAAGGCCTATGCTCAAAAATTCAAGTGCTAATGCATTTTTTTACCAGCTATTCACTTTCCATGTCCTCCTTTCTTTTCACAATCCCTTGCCTTTCTTTCAGTAGCTGTGATGAAAACATCACCTATGCCCCCAAGCTTTTCTGTTTCCTGCCTAAGAGTGTATAATCCTTTGTAATGCTTTCTTGATTCTTTCTGACAGTATCATTTGTGCTCACACAAAGCACCAAAAGTATGTAGTATTCATCCAATTCAACAAATCTTGGAAGGTTTGTTATCTCCAAACACATGTCTAGGGAAGACAGCAGACCTCTTTATTCTGTCATTTTGACAAATTGCTGACTCAGTATCCTTCATCTAACTACTTCTCTGTCCTTTGCTGAATAATTTCTCATCTGATAACACCTGTGGATTTACTTCATCATTCCTTGGAGGACAAGCAGTTGACTATTAGCAGAGGTTCCAGGTTCCTCCTTCCTGAGCAAGAACCTCAGCTTGGTTCCAAGTGTCTGGAATCTTTCTTCTTTCATTTTTCTTATATATCACATCTTCTAACTGTATCCTTTGGTTGTGGTTATTTATGAATATTGCTTAGGTTTGAATAGCCAGACTGTGTTAAATATGCTTAATAAAAATGAAGTAATCTTTCAGAATACACATTTGTTTATTTTGTTTTAGTCAAAGTGAACTAAGTGGTATAGTGGATGGAGTGCTGGTCCTAGAGTCAGGAAGACAAGTTCAAATCTAACCTCATACTGCATATTAACTTTGTGAACCTTGGCAAGTCATTTATCATCTTAAATAGGGATAATAATAATAACCACTCCCTCCCAAGTTTATTTTGAGGATTAAATGATAAAATGTGTATAAATGTCTTTGCAAACCGGAAAGCAGTATAATTACAATGCTAGTTATTATTATGATTATTATTATAAATTGGATTTGTTGTTGTTTTGGCTGAGTGTTTCCTGTTTATGTTTCCAGTGGGTTCTGGTTAGCTTAGGTTGGGGAAATATTGCCAAATCCTTATGATTTCTCCTATCTAGCCATAAGGTATTTCATAAAGAAACCTACGTGTTTTACAGGTATTCAGATTAAATGTGATTCTCTAAGATCTGAGATCTTCAGATATTTAACTGTCACTCGACATCCCCCACCAGCTTTCCACACAATAAAAAGGAAGTTTTCATCACCTAAACAATATATAAATTTGTGTTTTTTATTCATCTATTCATTTAATAAATTAACTTCCAAAGAATAACAACTGAAAAACATGTCTAATTGTGGAGATTAGTTTATATAGCATTGCTTTGGAAATAACAAATTGTATTATTGCACACATTCATACACTCCTCTCCCCATGCCCCATGTATTATTGTTTGCAAACACCATATGAATAGAAGTTTTAGAATTTAGGCAACTAAGTGGTACACAGGTTAGAGCAACAGACCTGAAGTCAAAAACATCTCAGTTCAAATCTGGCTTCTGACACTTAGTAGCTCTGTAATTTTGGGCAAGTCATTTAACTTCTGTCTATCCTAGTTCCTCATCTGTAAAATGGGGATGATAATAGCACCTGATTCTCAAGGTTGTTTATTGACAATAATTGTAGGACTCTAGACAAGTCAATTAACTTTTATCTGTCTCAGTTACCTCTTCTATAAAATGGGGAAAATAATAGCACCTATCTCATAGGAATATTGTAAGGAAAAAATGAGATAATATTTGTAAAGCATTTTGTAAGCTATAAATTGTCATGTAAATGCTATTATTATTATGTTTTAGGGTTAATGTGCTATTCCATACTTCAAGGATCCATGATATTGTCATTGTGACCCTGATTACATCAACCCCCTCAACCATTCTTCTATGACTTAATAGATAGTACTCAAGAGTTTCCAAGGGCCCAAATGTGATCACCCATCATAAAATTTTGAATGATTCTTTCTGAACTTAAAGATACTGGTCCTCTGATGACATGAGTAGAGTTTGTCACTTGACCAATACCCAAAGACTTTGTAGTATTTCAGTACCTCCCAAACCATCTACCTCCTCATATGTAGCCTCTAAGAAATCTGGATAAATATCATGTGATGTAGCATCAGAAGAGGAATTTAATGGAGGATGTTATGTAAATGAATGAAAATAAATAAAACCTGTCTTTTCTATACAATTGAAAAACTGACCTCCATTTAGTAAGGTTTGATTACAATGAGTAATACTGATATCACTGTAGCCCTGCCAACTTTGTGGATCACCTAGAGCTTGGCTTTTATTAAAACAGGGATTATCCATATATCATTAATTGTATAATTATTTTTTCCTGTATTTACCCCAATTTATACATAGGAGAAAAGATACTATAGACCATTATTTTTTCTCTTCTGGGACTGGACTTAAATCACTTTCTTATTTCTTAACTCTCAAATATACAGAAAGTACAATTTATCTCCCACATCACTTAAGAAAACTTTAAATTCATTCCTGAAAACCCATGCAACATCCAGTCTCCACTAATGAATTCATAATACAAAAAACTCCTAGGTACCCACAGCTTTCACACCACTGAGACAATAAAAACCATTTGATTCTGAAATTGTACTTTGGAATTGAAAAAAAAAAAAGTAGGCTTATTTCCTTTTAAACCATTCATGCAACAGATATTTATTGAACTGTGTGCAAGGCACTGTGAGGTATACAAAGGTAAATAAAATACTGCCCTCAAGGAGCTTACAATCTTCTAGGAAAGATAAGCCAAATATACAAACAACTGTGTTACCAGGCAGATTATGATAAGCACCACAAGGAAGGTACAAACAGAAATGATAATGAAATTTGCAGGAGTTAGAAATTCATATCCTCTTGTGGGGATTTGGGAAAGTTTCACAAAAAGTAATATTTGCTCTGGGTCTTGTAGAATGAGTAGGATTCTTACAGGTGGAGATAGGTAGGAGGTGAGGGAGTCTCCAGGCAGAGGGGATGGTATAAGCAAAGATGTGGGCATGACAAAAAAGTGTGAGTGCATGGAGGGAGAATTGAAGCACCAGACATTAGTCTAATTTGGCTGGAATCTGGGAATGATTATAAGGGATATAAGGTTGGAAAGATGGGTTAGGATCAGGGCATGTAGGGCCTTAAATATTGAGTTTGCTGCAATGAAAAGTAACAAAGATAAGCTTAAAAAAAATGTACCTAACAGAAGTTCATAGCTCCCTTATACTCTACCTTTCTTGTTCTTCATTGCATATTGAAATGTTCATTATCAGGTTCATAATAAGAAAAAAGAAAATAGAATGAAAGAATTTAAATTTAATTTAATAAGCCAGTAGTGCCCAACCTGTGGGACATGAACCTCAGGAGGGAAATACAGTCATTCAAACGGGTACATGAACATGTACCCCATGCAAATCCATAAATAAGTGTATATTAATTTTGTAACCTGAAAAATCTTACACATATAGCTATTACTGTTTTAAAAATTATACAGATGTTCTTTTTTTCTGGAGGGGGGAAGCCTATGATTTCATCAGTATGGAGAACTCCTGATAAGGACACCTGATCTGCAATTTGCAGTCTTACACTGTAGCCTGAGGCAATGAGAGGTTAAGTGATCTGCCTAAAAATATGCATCAAGTTTGTGTCAGAGACAGGACTTCAACCCAAATCTTCCTATTAAGGAGGCCAGCTCTCTAAACCAGTGTGCTACACTTCTGATTGCTGATTTGATTAATAAAATGAAGATTCAATTAAAAGTCGTACAATATTCACATTGGCCTCTTGTCATTATGTACTTGTTCAGTCAATAGTTTATTTTTAATATAGCTACTATCATGGGAAGACCCATGAAATTTTTTTTATATTTAAAAAGTATTTCACGCTCAAGAAGGAAACCACTGAAGTAGGCAATAGATGGATGATTTTGGAACAGAGGAATTACATGATAGAATTGTTTTTTTAGGAAGATTAATTTGACAGCACCATATTTGACAGGAGGAGAGGAGCAAGGGTAGAGACTCCAAGGGAGGAGTTCAGTTAGGAGACTATTGTAGTAGTCTAGCTCTGACTTCATATGTATAATGGGTCTTACATTTCTTGCCTTTTCAATGGGTGGAGGAGGGATAGAGGGAAGAAGATAATCTGGAACTGAAAATAAATTTTTTTTTAAAAAGTCTAGGTCTGAGGTAATGAGGGTCTGAGGTAATGTGGGCCCTAAACTAGTATGGCAGCAATAGGAATGGAAAGAAGGAAACAGGATTAAGAGACACTGGGGAAATAGAATGGACAGATTTCAATAGTTAATTAGCTGAAGGAAGTAAGTGGAAATAAAATATTGGAATGGATTTGGGGACAGGATGTGAGTATGATGAGTTTGGTTTGGGACTTAATGAATCTGAGGAAAATCCAGTTAGAAATAAAAGTACTAGAAATGTTTTAGGTTCTAACTATTGATATAATTTTGAGAATTTTCTACATAGAAATGATAGCTGAAGAGAGGGGTTGATGCCATTTACAAACTCCTTGTGCATAAAATGAAGGGGTTTGACTACATAGCCTCTGAGGTCCTTTCTCTCTCAAGAGTTGTGATACTAAGAAATAGAGAGAGTGAAACAGGCAAGGACAGAAATTTGGAGGGTGCCTACAGTGAGGAGATAGTAGTAGGACAAAGATCCAGTGATTGAGATGAAGAAGAAGTGAGAGAAGAGGGGGGAGACTACAGAAAGACAGAGACAGATAAGACAGAGATAGGGAGGGAAGGAAGGAGGGAAGGAGGGAAAGAGAGAGAGAGAGAGAGAGAGAGAGAGAGGGAGAGAGAGAGAGAACTTGGAATATCAGAAATCAAAGGAGGAAAGACTTTCAAAAAAAAGATGGGATTGGCCAACAACATTGAATGCTGCAGAGAGCACTCAGAAGAGGAAAAATATTCAAGAGTAATTTGGCACTATGGAAGTCTTTAGTGACCTTTTAAAATATTAACAAGAAAAAATCTTGTTTTATTTTTCTATAAAATTCTCTGCAGGCATTCTTATGGTCTTTTTCCCTCATTGAATTTCTGAATAACACCTCCATTTATATTCTTCCTATCTATATTGTGTCAGTGGTTGTCATTGGTTATAAGGTTCTAAATCCCTATAGCTAAAATGAAGGGGATTTCCCTTCATGTTTCTGTGTGTCTGGGTCATTCATAGAGGAAAAACTTCTCTAAGTGCACATACGACTGATGATGAGTCAGCAGGGTTATGTTAAAAAATAATCCTTATTGGGTGCCATGGGCAGGACATTGACTAAAGGGAAATTAGAACAGACTAATACAACTTTTTAAGGTGAGAAATTTACATCTAGAGTAGAGCTCTTTAAGTCATGATCTGCAACTTCGAGAGCTAAGAGTTGAGTATTGGGAACTTTCATAAAGCAAATGTCCTTAAGCAAGTGATGCACTTCCTTTTTCTCTTTTTTAGCTCTCTTCTCCTGCTTTGGGCCCAAAGGGCTATTAGGTGAGGGGGGAAGTATCTGAGAGATCTGGTACATCCTCCCCTCCATGCCCTGCCAAGAAAAAAAGCACTAGTTAGGATCAATGCTAAGCAACTGTGTTTATTTCCCCTCAAGGCAGGGAATACGGCCAATGAAGCAGAAAATCCCTATAGCTAAAATGAAAGAGATTTCCCCTCATGTTTATCCTTGGAATTATCAGGAACACATACTTTCATGGACTAAACAACCCAGGCAATCATATTAAAGGATTTCTGTGAGCCTGTTTACATCATTTCAATCTTGTGACCTTGGACAAATTACTTTTTCTCTGAACCTCAGTTTTCTTCTATATGAAATGAAGGGGCTGGATTAGATTATTTCTATGGTAACTTCTAAGTTAAACAACCCATGAGTATATGAATAAACACAAAAGGAGAGCTCTGGGTTTGATGTCAAAGGACCTGGTTTAAATTTTTACTCTAAAATAAAAATAACATTTTTATGTTGTTGTTCAGTCATGTCCTACTCTTTGTGATCCCAGGAAAGGTAGCCTATCAGATGACTCTTCTAGTCAAAGAATGGTGTTGAAGAGTTCAAACATTACTGGTCCATGAGTAAAATAAACTTGGTTCTAAGTCCTAGATCTGCCTCTATGTACTTGGTTCTAAGTCCTAGATCTGCCTCTATGTCACATTGGGCAAGTTATTTCAACTTTATGGACCCCAGGGTCCAGATCTGTAAAGTGACCAGATACTCTCTAGGATTCCTTTCAACTTCCACATTCTAATGATTTAGTTCCATTTATCTTTTCCACATGTCCTAGAAACCTGGAACTCTTCATGCAATAATTCCTATATAATTTCAAATGCTAGCACCAAGAAGTTACAGCCACATGGCACCATCTTTCTGTTATCTCTTGATAATTTGTACCCTATCAGCGATGGGAGGATGGGCACATTAATGCACTGTTGATAGAGCTGTGAAATGACCCAACCAATCTGGAAAACAATTTGGAATTATCATTATAACTAAAGTCCACAGGTTTTGTCCCTAAGATCTTATTGTTTGATATATACCTGAAAATGTTTGAAGATGAATAGGAAGGTGACAAAATAAATACTAAACAATGGAAACAAAGTGGGTGCCTATCAGTTGGAGAATGGTTCAATAACTCAAGGTATATGAAAATAAAGTAATGTTTACCGTATTCTAAGAAAAGAAGAATATGAGGAATGCAGAAAAACATGGAGAGACATGAACTAATACAGAGTGAAATAAACTGAACTAGGAAAACAACACAAACAATGACTCTAACAATATAAATGAAGAGAACTTAAAAAAAAAAACAACCTGAATACTATGCAATTATAATGACCAATGATGACCACAAAGAGATAAGAAGGTTCACCTCCCTTATCTCATTGAAGAGGTGGGAGGCTAAGGTTATAGAATGTTGCATATGCTGTCATAGCTGGCTAATGGTTTTTCTTAACTTTTTATTTTCATATTACAAAGGATTGCAAGGTACATTTGAAAACACTGTACTACACACATTATTAAAGTGTTGAGTTCCTTCCAACTTCAATTCCATTTAAATGTAATGTTTGATAGGGTTGATTTATTGATTATCATTCAGTCATTCAGTCATGTCCAACTCTCTGTGACCCTTTGTACCATAGCATGCCAATACTGTTCATGGAATTTAACTTGGCAAAGATACTGAAGTGGTTTGCCATTTCCTTTTCCAGGGGATTAAGGCAAAGAGAGGTTAAGTGACTTGCCTGGAGTCACACAGCTAGTAAACATCTGAGGCCAGATTTGGACTCATGGTCTTCATGACTTTAGGCCCAACACCCTATCCACTGAGCCATCTAGCTGCCTCCAAGGCAAACAGAGGTTAAGTGACTTGTCCAGGGTCACACAGCTACTAAGTGTCTGAGTCTGGCTTTGAACTCAGGTCTTCCTGATTCAGGTCTGGCACCCTATCCATTAGACCACCTAGGTGCCTCAGATGATTTATTGATTAGTTTTGCTGAAATGCTTTTCTCCTTATTCTTTGTTATGTGGGAAGGCTCACTGATTAGGGAAAGGGAGGAAGAATGTATTTGGAAAGGAAAAGGATAAAACAAAAACAGATAACAAAAATAAGACTTTAAAAAAACTAATGTCTCCTATTTCAAGCATTTGTAGCGCTGCCATGTAATGTGGCATAGTAGATAGAGAAATGCCTTTAAACCAGTAAAACCTGGGTTCAAGTCCTACCTCAGACACATATTGGTTGTGCATCCCTGGGGGAATCATTTAGGTATCTAAGACTACAAATTGCAGAGAAGGTGTTCAACTGCATAAGTAGAGGGACCTTTTCTCTACCACCACATGGAAGGTAGCTAGTCTCCTCTACGCTGGTGCATTCCCTTAAAGATTACCTTCCATTTACTCTATATATAGCTTATATGTGCATAGTCATTTACATGTCACTGCCCACACTAGAATATGAGTTCCTTGAAGTCCAGAGACAGTGTTTTTGCTTTTTTTAAAATAAATTTCCAGACACATATCAAATCCTTAATAAATGTTTATTGACTTACTACCAATTTCTGCCACCCCCTAATCCTTTGCTTACTAAATTAGATCTATAAAATGAAACATTTATGTCTTTTGAATCAGCAACACTGCCCATACATAGCAGGATTCAAACGCATGCTCTTGTTTCTGGGCAATTCAATTCTTTGCTTTGTTTTGATTTGAGGTGAGCAAGGAAGATCCAAAAATTTTTAAATTATCAGCCATAATGACAAATCATCTTAGAAGAAAAAAAAATTGCTGAATTTGAATGTTACATTTTGGATTTTCTTGCCTTTGGTAACTAACACTTAGAAGTATGGCACTAAAGAAACTATTCAATGACTAGATATGAATATTTAAAAAATGCAAGTCACTATAGAGTAATAAGAATTTTATTGTGTAAATTTCTGTTGTCAGTGATGTGATTCCCAAACTTAAAAGAGGAAGTATAAAGAAAGGGCAAGTGAATTTGAAGTCAGAACATCTGAGTCCAAAATATTTCTTTCTAGCTAACTACAGTAACTGTATAATCCGGGCCAAGTTATTTGATCTCCCTTTCCTCATGTGAAAATACAAGGGTTGAAAATGCAAGATAGCCTCTGATGTGCCCTTCAGGCCTAGCTTACACTATCATGATGAGCGAGCAGTGCCACAAGGAATGGATGATAGGACTCAAGTGGGTTTGTGATCTCAGCAATGAGGATGCTCTCTCCAGCAATGCAGATCCCCACCCCACACACTAGGGACATTCCTCATTTTCTTCGGAAACCACAAGCATGCCAGAAGATCAAAGTTTTGTTCATCAGTTATCTCTCAAGATTGCCTCATGACTAAGTCCACCACTTTGTATGGTATACGTCTCTTATGACATGCTTTACTCTGGTTTTTCCTTTTAGTTCCTAACTTTTATGCTACTCTCTACTCAAACGTACCAGGTACCTCCCAATTGCCCTCTGAGCAATATTAACTTTAAATTCTTCAGAGAGTAATATTCCGTAACTCACAATCAAACAACAACACTGGAGGTGGGGGAGGGGGTGGGAGACATATAGGCATTAACAAAATGGGCCTAATTTGTCCATTGGCACTATTTTTCTAGGACATATAGAAATAGATGGATGAACTTTATAGGTTGTTCTTTTTAGAAGTATGCTATAATCTGGAAAATGGGAATTATTTCTTAATTTCTTTTTTTTCTCTCTGGATGGTTAGGCCAGACTCTTCTGAATTCTTACAGATTTCTTTCAAGAGGTGCTACAATATTCACAGGTTTGATGCAACCAGTATAATACTAGCCACAAGTAGGAACATTAGGAGGACCTTAGCATCCATAGGGAATCCTTTCTTAACCTGTGTTCTGTTCTGTATTTCCTTTATCATATCGGTGAACATCTTTGTTAAGCACATATCTTTCATATTCCTTGCCTGCTATTAATCATCAGTGGCATACACACACACACACACACACACACATACATACATACATACACACACACACATTTTTCCATGCCTTTGGCATCTTCTTCTCCTTCAGATACCTAGTGAATCAATCCCTTAATGCATATATTACTGTGTCATCTCAAGAACAGATGTTCTCTACATATGCTTGGTCTAATCTAGTTGCAGTTTTCTTTCCCCATAAGCATATTTCGTGCTTTGATACTAAAGTCTGTGTGTAGTAACTCTATTATCTTAAATGGTGAAAAAAGTAATAAAACCTTTTTAGACCTCTTCCATTTTTGTTTTGTTTCTTGTCCTCCTTCCATCTTTATTCTTAAATGTTCTTTCAATGACATTGCCTAGTTGGGTCTCTTACTTAAAAAATACTTAATACTTAAAATACTTAAAAAAAAAGAAACTGATTGTACCCTCCATTTTTTTTCCTTTATTTTGTGAAGCGATACTCCTCATGAACTTTTGTCAACATTATAAGCTTTTACAAATTAGTTAGTACTTTTAGTTAGTATTGCCTTTGACCACAGGAATCTCAGTCTTCATTAATATTAAGACAGCTTCAAAATCTCCTGCCTAATTTTTCCTTAGTGCCTACTCAAAAGCACCTTAGCAAACATTTGACTTCTATGCCAAGAAGACTATGACCCAGTACCTTATTATGACCTCAAAAAGTTTGTTATATGATTTGTTCATAGAAAATCAATTTATGTAGTAGGAAACAACTGAGTATTAAACTGTGAAGAGTGCTATAACGGGGCACAGCTGCCTCAGTAAAAATGACCTCTACCTTCCAGAAAAAAAAAAATGACTCTTTATGTCCCCACTTATTTTCTCCCATGACTCTCAGGGCCTACTGATAGATTCTCTCTTTAATAATTTCTACAATTATCCTTCCCTTCATACTGGGTACCTCTTACCCAGGTCTCCTAAGAAAGAAATAACATTACTATTTTTAAAATATCAAAACTATTTAAAATATTACAAACCAAAAGAGGAAAAATGGTTGAGGTAGGCCTTGAAATATGGGTAGGAGTTGGATAGGAGTCAGAAAAGAGAAAGAACATTCTGGTCAAGAGGGAAAAGAGCAAAGACGCAGAAACATGGATGATGACAGTCTGTGTGTGGAGAATTCCACCCCACTAACACAGGCATAAAAGGGACCAAAGTGGATTGCTCTTGCTGAAGATATTAGTGTTAGCAAAGTCAATAATTCAATATTTCAAAAATCTTTGATTTCATGGGCAAAAGTACTCTCTTCACCAACCCACATCACTATTTGCCATCTATGGCAAATAGTCTTCAGAAATTGCTGTTGCCAAAAAAAAAAAAAATCCATGCCCAGAGGGACAAATTTCTGGAATAGAGCCTCTCCAAATTTAGACAGGCTCTTCCTTACATAAGAGACACATCATCAGGCCTGTCCGGGTCTGCCTAGCTGAGTAGGCCTTGACAAAGCCTGTATCCTGTTGGTCCAATCTTGGAGGACACAGGGCACCTCTAACCCTGGAAGAAGCATCAAAGCAGTACTTAAGATGAAGAAAGTCTGCACTAGGCTACCAAATCATAGCTGACAAACTTAGTACATTTTCATTACATTTCTATAAAAGCATCCAGAATGGATATAGTAACAATAACTGCCTCAAACTAATTATGATTCTCAGTTGCCAATTAAAAAATGTTTACTTTTATAGCCTTGGTGTTGTCTCTTCAGTATTAGATAGACCTTACGGAAGTGCAAATGAGAGGCAGGCAAGAGACAAGGAGAAAGATGTCAGGGTGAGGAAAACCTGCTTGGTTCCCTAAAACAGGCAATAGCTTTTAAACATTATGCTCAGCATAGCATTAGTTTGTGTGTTGTCCATGCCACTGCATTCATGTGAGCTGAACCTAGTTCGAAGTTAATGTGTCCCTATTTATTTGATGCCAAGCACATGAATAGCAAAATATGATTCCATCAAAGCAATAGTGCTTCAAAGTTTTCAAAGCTTTTTATATACACAATCTAATATAAACCTCATAGGAACCTTTTGATACAAGTATTATCACCCTCATTTTTGAAATCAAGAAACTGAAGTTCAGAAAGTTTGTAACTTGCTTGTGGTCCCACAGCTCCAAAGTGTCAGAGATGAGATTTAAACCCGTGTCTTTGTGATTCCAGGACTGGTACTCTATCCATTGGGTATGCTATACTCCAGATCATACTTTGTTACTTTGATATATTACAATACTTCTAATTAGGTCTGATCCACTCCAGAATGCCCTCCCAGATTCCAAATTGAAGTATTTTTTCTCATTTTTCTGTCCTTCTCCTCCATGCCTTTTCAAAGCCCAAACCAATGTACAGGTTCATGACAAATGGGGAGGAGAGACTGGTGATCAAAGGTGATAGACTGAGCAAAGGCATAGGGAGGGAAAGGGAGAACACTTTCTCCCTTACCTCAAACACAGCTAAGAATTTGGATAAATGTGCATTTTCATGTGAAAACTCACCTACAGAGTCTGGGACTGCTTCCTCAGGGGTATGAAGTAACTGTGAAACTTCCTCTGTCCCTTCTGCCAGATTGTCACCTTGCAACCTAAACAATGAAAAATTATCATAAAAACACAGCAAATGCTGAGATGTGAAAAAAAAGATAATGAGAAAGGCATGACTCTAAACATGTAGGTGAGGTGCTTCAAACTGGTCATCTTCATATCGTCATTACTTACATTTTAAAAGGTCTTTGTACCAATTATGTGACTTAGGTGATCCAAGTATTATTTCAATTTTACAGGCAAGAAAACTGAGGTTCAAAAATGTCAATTGATTTGCCCATATCACAGAACTAGTAAGTGATGGAACCAGAACTAGAACTCAGATCTTCTGACTCTGAATTCTTTGCACTTTCAACTATCCTTTACCTCTTAAAACATGTATAAATACTAAATTGCACTCTTTCCTATGGAAATAAATCCTGTCTATGCATTACTAACATTCTTGTAGGATTCATTAAAATAAGCCCTAGGCCTTTATACATCTTTTATTCTATACTTGACTTTCAACTGCAGGATGGTCTTCCAGGTGCTAAGCTGGACTTGGAATGATAGCATTTAGGATGGCTCAGTAATAAGAGGAAAGAAGCAGGCTTAATGAGTATTACATCATGGGCTACGACATTAAAAAAGCACCTCTTTTTAAGAAGGGAAACTTTCACAGATGGTCAAGTGATTACATGTAAAGATGTTAGATACTGGTAATTTGAGTTGATGAGTGTGTCTTAAGAACAGGATGAGCATGCTTCCAGCAAAAGAAATTTAAGGTATCAGGTCCATTTTTGAATACCAGTGTTAATCAACAGATAGGTAGACCAATTTCTATCAACAATGAGTAAGCAAGTCAGTGGATTTTTCCTGAGATCTCAGTTTTTAAGCTATGAGCTTGCTTATTTCACTGACAGCTCTATACACATCCAAAAGGTGCTAAAAAAAAAAATCCCCACTTAGCCACCAGGATGAAGAAGGGAAATATAAGCTGAGGCTTAACAAAGACCATTTCCAATTCACGTTTTGACCTTTACTCTGACTTGCATTTAAGAGAGCAACAGGTTTTCTGAATATTGAAAACCAGATAAATTCGAGTTGTTCCCTAAAACATTCCTCAAATGAACGTGCAACTATAAAAAGCAGACCTCAGCTTGGGAATTCTTAGTTGGAATAAGGAATCATACTTTAGCAGCAAACAAGATAATAATGAAAATATGCATTGCAATTCACAAATGTTTCAACTTCACATTATGGTAACCATCCAAATGCATTGGGGTTTTTTACACATTAGTTTTTCAGGTCATAAACATTGCTCTTTCCTGCTAAAGTAGAGATTAATTCTTCACACATATTTGTCACATACACTCACATGAGTCTTTAGCCAGTGGTATGAGAGGAATTTGGCAGAGGTGATCAAATTTCATAAGCATTCCTGTCAAGGCTACCACTGCTTACAAAATGGAGCTGTTACCCAAAATGAGATGGGTCAATTTAATCTAACGGTCTTAAATATTAGGTCATGAAAAAAAACCTACATGTAAAAGACTTTCTATAAACCATTCATTTGCCGAGAACACTTTCGCTGTTTTTTAATGTATGAGAGTTCTAAGTTATTGCAAGTGTTAGACATCCAAACATCAATTTGCTTTTTTTCAAGTTTCCCTCCCAAATCTCTTCTAATATCTCATCTTTATTTGAGATTCTTCTCAAATTCACTCTCCTCCCTTGTCAGATGCAACAAGCTTTTGCTTTGACATTTTTGAGATATAAAGTATTTTTATATATGTCATTGAATTATATCCTTGACACAATACTGTACAGGAGATTTTGTAAACATTACTAGCTATAATTTGGTTGATGCAGAGGTTTTGCATGGAAATTTTGAGGATAATTCTAAGACAGACTGGAAACTAGATGGCAGCACAGTGGATAGGGCACTGGTCCTGGAGTCCAAAAGACCTAAGTTAAAATCTGACCTTAAACACTTACTAGCTGCATTACCCTGTGCAAGTCACTTCCCCTCTGTTTGCCTCAGTTTCCTTATCTGTAAAAGGTTATGAGGATCAAAGGAGATAGTTGTCGAGTACTTAGCATAATGCCTGGCACATAATAAGGTATATATAAATGCACTAGGGTTAGATTACTAATGATGATCATAAGAAGAGACTGGTTACCTGGCTGTGTCTCATGGAATGTTACTTTAATGAGGATCATCATGGGTTCTAGAACTAGTCCTAACCTTACGGACTTGCGGAATATGATTTTACCAACTCTCCTAAGCTCTGGATATATGTGATCAGCTTCTGGAAAACTGTTCCATTCTCACCTGTTCTCTAACCAAGAGACTGTTAATGAACCAAACTGCCAATAACATGCTGATATTATTGCCAATGAGAAATATAACTGCCATATACACTGGAAGCATCAGAACTGTTAGTCAGTACATTCTCTTCCCATTAAAAAGTTTATTTGAGAAACAAAGCCAAAATCAGAAATTTTTTTGGTGAGTAAAGAAAAAGATAACAGTAAAGGGAATTAGAGATTACTGTCACCAGTTGTTGATAGCCTGATCCACCTTTCTTTATTAGAATAAAGCATGAGTATCAAAATTATCAGAACATGTGTGGATAGGGCAGAGTATTCTCTCCCCTTAATAGAAATGGAGAAACATAGAAAAGTTCTTAATTACTTGACTGTTTTTCTATTTCACTATAAAACTGCTTCCTTTTTAATCTTATGCTTTCTCTGCATTTAAAAATAATATTCTGAGAAGAGGTACATACGCTTAAGCAGACTACCACAGAGGTCCATGACACACACAAAAAAGATGAGTTTGAACTTTATTCTGTAGGTAATAGAGAGCTATTGAAGGGTGTGTGTGTGTGTGTGTGTGTGTGTGTGTGTGTGTGTGTGTGTGCACATGTGTATACATTTATAAAAGAAAAGACTTTAGAATGGTGTTTTCATACTATAAATATTTTATTTCCTAATTTAAAAGTTCTTAGAATTACTAATGATCTTCAATGGATGCCCACTGTTTACCAGCTAAAAGCTAAAGCTCTTTTTTTTTTTTGACATTCAAAGTGCTCCACACTCTGGACATAGTTTACTTTTCCAGCCTTATCTTCTACTCCTTCTCATATAACCACTCTCAACTGAAATACAGGGGAAAATTCCTGGGCTTTGGAATCAAAAGGCTTTGGTTCAAGCCTTGAGCCTGATAATGAGTGACTATATGACTTTAGGTAAGTTTCCCAGACTCACTAATTTTCCTTCACATTTAGAATGCTATTTACTTTAAGTCTAAAGGTTGATGTGAAGAGTAAATAGGAAATTTAAAATGGAGCTCTGTGAAACCTGAAAAAATTCTATAGAAATATCAGTTATTGCTATTCTTCTACATAAATCCTCTAATAGTACCACATAGACATCTCCCAATATTGCTTTGTGCTTTCCTACCCACATAGGAAATTTCTATCCTATGCTTCTTTCATCCTTGCTTCTTTCAACTTATTTAAATTGTTAAAGGTCCTGATGAAATCCCCCTCTCTCCATTAAATTTTCTCTGACCATCCTAAATGGAAGTGATTTCCCCTTTCTCTGACCTCCTTATCATTCTTGTTCAGATTCCTTGTCTAGAAAGAATCTTTTACTGTCTGAAATTGTTAGACTGGAGATCTCAACTAGTGATTTGAGTTCCTTGAAATTGGGGACTGCTCATAATAATACTAAAAATAATAAAGCTAACTGAAATATATTTGATTATAAAGTTCTTTGCCTATGTAACACCAGTTGTCATATTCAGTATTACTCTCTCCTCCCTACTCTCTCTCTCTCTCTCATATTCTGGAGATTTAATAAGCTACTCCTTGTCATGATAATTAACTTTATTTTAGACTATGCTGTTGTTCAGTCATTTTCAGTTGTGTCTGACTTTTTGTGACCCTATTTGGGGTTTTCTTGGGAAAGTTACTGGAGTGGTTTGCCATTTCCTTCTTCAGCTCATTTTACAGTTGATTTTACAGCTCATTGTATACTACTAAGTACATGAGGCCAGATTTGACCAGAAAGCCGGTGAGGCTTTCTGACTCTAAGTTCCTGAATTCTTTCTAGTGCTCCATCTAGCTACCCTAATGGCTCCTTATGTCTGTGTTGTCCCCTCCTTGAATGCTTTGTGGCATTTAAGTCAGATGAAAACTGGGTAGCAAAATCACCATAGCTCAGAGCTCTCAATTAGGAAAACAGCTCACACTTAGCCAGAGGTTTGTCTCTCTGTCTTTGTTTAAAGCTATTTTGAACTCTGCAGCTAGATACAGGTACAGAAAAGGAAAGTTGGGAAAATAGTAGAACTTTTTGTTAGAACTTCCTTCAGTCTATAAAGAGATGGCTACAATTGGTAGCTTTGGGCCTTCTATTCTGAGAAGTTTTTAAGCCTTTCACTTTCTCCTTTCACCTATTTCCCCTGTGCCACTGACACTTTCTGGATCGGTTTGGAAAGTCCTGTCAGGACTGGGAAGCCTTATTCCATTGCTGCTGTTGTTTAGCTATTGAAGTCCACACTCCCTCTTAGTCTCTTTGGGCAAATCCTGTATGTCCCCTGAATAGGTTCAGGTTTGATTCAATTTCTTGTTCAGCTCAATGGCAAAATCCCAGTTTACTCTTAGGCCTGTGAAAGGAATGTCTGCCCCTCTGAACTAAAAAGATACAAGTTATTTCTCACCTTCCTATGATGTATTTATTATCACACTTGAGCCCAACAACAATGCTGTGAGGGCTGTTACTTTTATTACTAGTGAAGGAATTGATGGTCATCCCAATCAAATTACTAAAAAAATTATCTTACTGAGAAAAAATAATAACAAAGTTCATTTGGAAGAACAAAGGGTCAGAGACTTCAAAGAAACCAGGAAAAAAAAAGATGTAAAGGAAGCAGATTCAGCAGTATCTGGCCTTAAACTATATCAAAAGGTGAGAACATTGTTGAAGTGTAAAATGGATAGTTTCTGATTATTTTTAAATTAAAATTTTCTTATACAAATAAAACCTATGTAGCTAAGAATAGAAGGAATGCAGAAAATTGGAGAAAAAACTTCATAGGCAATCTCTCAGATAGGATGTGATTGGGTTGGAATATTGCTGTGGTATAGGAAATGAGCTGGTTGATTTAGAAAAAACATGGAAACTTGGACTCATGAAGGAAGATCCTATCCACTTTCATAGAATTAGATGGCAAGTGAAAATAATCATAGTATGGTCTTACATATATGTGTGTGACTGTATATGTGTTTATATGTCTATGTTTATAGATATCTAAATATATATAATATATATATCTGTGTGTATTATATATATATGTTATACATACACACACTTAATTGTAGCCTTCTTTAGGGTGCAAGGAGGGGAAAATAAAGTAAAAAGTACACAGCAGAGGACAAAAGAAAACTTAAAAGGAAGCAAAGAAAAGCTGGGCAGCTTTGAAAACAATGTTTAGTATTTATTACATAGGTTTTCTTGAAATGGAAATTTATTGTTTATATTGAATCCTCTCTTGTGTTCTGCTGTGTACATGGCAATGTTTCATTTTTTTTCTCATTTTGTATTTAAATTTAAAATAAATTTTAAAAATTTACCCAAATTTATTTTAAAAAAAAGAAAGAATTGATGATCAGAGAGGTTGAGTGACTTCCACATGGTCACATGGCTAGGATGAGAGACCTGACTCAAACCTGTCTTTCTGACTCCAAATCCAGCACTCTATCTATACTGTGCCTCTTTACTTTTTCATTTATGACCAGTGGTAATACCATTTACCAATGTAAATCAGCAACAACTCTACTTCTTACAGTCTACAACATTTACCTGTAGCATTTGATAAGTCAAGTGACTTGTCCACAGTCACCAGCCAGTATGTGTCACATTCTGCACTCAAAGCCAGTATTTCTTGACTCCAAAGGTAGCTGCCTTTCTACTAGGTCAAACCCCTTTTCTCTTTCTCATGTATATCTGTGAATAGCACAATGCTTTGCAAATGTGTACCCTGAAATATATACTTGAATTAATTGGTACCTAAATTGATTTGAAGTCCATTTTGGCAGACAACACTATTGAACTAGTCACCTAATTATGTACCAAACAAGGGTAAAAAGCATGAAATTAAAAGTTACCATTATTTTTCCAGAAACTTGGATAGAGTGAGTGGAGTATTACCCTTCATTACACAGAGGAATATTCTTATCTTCAGCTTAGAAATCTCTCTCACTCTCAAAAAAAAAAAAAAAACCTCTTAACATTAACTTCTAAAATATAATGATTAATGCTAGAAAAGAGATAAAAACAAGTTCTTTCCTGTTAAAATTTTCTCTTAACTTCCTATCCTCTGAAAGAGAGTATGGTCTCCCAAAGTATTTGAGACACATCAAATTTATAGCTGACTTGTGTATACATGATTGCAGAAATGTAGCTGCTTGTAGGTGGCCTCTTATCAACTGTTAATTACTTTTCTGGCAGGGGCTTGAAATTTTTCACAAATGTAATCTCAGGAAAACACATATGGAAAACCTATTGGCGTTGTTTAGGTCTCTTCTGTTTTCCCTCAATCATAACATAAAAATTTCATCACAAAATAAGACTGAGGAGGTGGTATTAGCTGTCGATAAGGAATTACCATTACCACTCTTTGAAGTCTCTAATCCAAACTATAGGTAGACACAGCCATTCATTCAAACAGCTTGAGTAGATTATGATGTTAATAAACAGTCACCCTGGGAATAGTCCAACCTCTCTGAAATCTGTGGCAGCTATGAGGGAAACAGAAAATGAAAACTGCCTGAATATTATGGCTCTTAAGAAAAATGAAGGGAAACCTGCAAAACAAAAAAGATCTCTGTCAGAGCCATCCCTCAGGAGAGCAAATGCCTAAGTAAAAGCTTTTGACTGGACAGAGACAATAAGTCCTGATGAGATGGTACTGCAAAGGGCGTGAAGCTCAGAGCTCTGTTGTAGGTGCATAACCACTTCTTCTTTTCCCCTAGTCTCGTGGAAAACAAACAAACAAAACAAAACAAGTGTGGGACACTCTCAATTGTCTATACCATCAAGTCTACAGACTCTTAGGCTCTCCTTTCCAACTTATTTGCTTCATTTTTCAAGACTTGCCTGAATGTTTACTTTAAATCAATGTCATTTGGATACACACATACTGGGTCACCACTGCTATGGTTTGCCCAACCCATCTCATGGTACAGTGGATTGGGCACTGGATTCAAAGTCAAGAGAATTTGGATTCAGTGACTCAGATGCTTAGTAGCTGTGTGACCCTGGGAAAGTGACTTAACCTCTCTTTGGCTCAATTTCTACATCTGCAAAATGGAGGAGAATGGGACATAAGTTTGGACTCAAGAGTCTCCAAGGTCCGTCACAGCCACTAGTAGGCTGTTAAGTGTTTGACAACTTAAAACTGGAAGATATACATACATATATATATGTATAATATATATATGTATGTATATCTTCCAGTTTTAAGTTTAATCTTCACTATTAACATTTTTCCATTGCTTTCTTAAGTCTAGAAATCAACAAAATAATAAATTGTCTCATATAAATCTCACTTTACTCTTATATAAATGTATGTGTCATGTGTATTTATTTATAAATTATATGCATATACTTATATGCTAAGAATTATGTTACTTTATAAAACAAAAAATGGCATTAAAAATGAGACACAATGAAATAATATTTGATTCCAGGATAAATAGGGAGCCATTGAAGTTTACTGAAGAGGAGAATGACCTGGTCATTTCTGACTTTTATGAAAATCATTTTAGAAGCTACATGGAAGATGTATTGGAGAAGAGAGACATGAGTCAGGGAGACCAAGTATAAGACTTGCATGTGATTAAAGAAAGGGAGAAAGGTGAGAGAAATGCTGTGGAGGAAGGAATAAGATTTAGCAACTAATCACATTTTTTTTTTCGAAGGTGTAAGAGTTCACTAAGCTCCAGCACACTCTTCCTTCCAGCTCTATATCCATGTCTTTATGAACTATGGTCTGGAGCCTGGAGGACCTGGGTTTGATCCTGTCTCTAATTTGCATCATGTAGACAGAAGTCAGAAGCCCACTGATTAACTAGCGCTCTAGTCTGAATTAGTCATTTGACACCAGATCCATGAAATGACTGTGTTATTACCCTGACAAAGTTTTCTTTTAAACATTGCTATTTTTTATTGTGGTAATTAAGAGTTTTTTAAATGCCAATCGGAATATAAGACTCTTGGGGGGTCCTGAAGGATTATTTCTTTAATGTGGTGTTTTATTTGACAATAAAAACAAAGACAATCCTGAATTAGGCACATATGACCCTAGCTCACTGAAGTTAGTAGTCTCAGAGCAATACCTCTAGTTTTAAGCCTAAAAAAAATGTTTAAATACCTGTAGGTGTGGTCAACACATTTCTCAACTAAAAAGAAGCAGCTGAGGAAAAAAAAAGTGGAGGGAGAGGAGGGAGGGAGAGGGCAAGTGGCTTTCCTAGCATGCAAAAAAAAAAATAGCATCTGAATGAAGAAGTGTATGTGTTACAGAGATGCAGGGCATTAGCTGAAAGGACTGTCACCATCGTCCATTTCTTCACCTTCACCCTATTGCTTCCCTGAACCATTCTTCCTGAACTGACTTCTAGACACTGATTACAGAGAAGAGTAGTGAGCAAACAGAGCTGTGCTCTATACTGTTTGAGAAGCAGGATGGTGATATGGGAGGAGCACCAGATTACAAATCAGAAGATCTAGGTTCAAATTCACAAGAGTAGAAAGGACCTCAAAGGACACATATGGAAAAGAAAAAAAGAAACCCTTACAAATAGTCATCCAGCCTTTGCTTGAAGATCTTCCTCCAATAAGAGGAAAACCACGAATTCCAAGGCAGCCTATTTTGGACAATTTAGATGTTAGGAAGTTGTTTTTTGTTTGTTTGTTTGTTGTGTGTGTGTGTGTGTTGTTTTTGTTGTTATTGTTGTTGTTGTTGTTTGTTTTTTCCTGACTTTTAGCCTGAATTTGTGTCTTTGCAACTGTTGCCCATTGCTGCTACTTTGGCCTTCTTGAGAAAACAGAACCTGTTTAACCCTCTTCCATACAATAGCAAGGCCTCTAAATATTTGAACACAGCTCTCATGGACCCTCTGAGTTTTTCCTTTTCCATGATAAATCTCCCCAATTGTTTCAACAAGCCCCCTACTGCCAAGGACTTGTGACCCTTTGACATTCTTGCTGCCTTTCTTGGCCCAGCTATAGCTTACCAATGTACCTCCCAAACTGTGGATCCCAGTACTAGACACAATATTTCAAATGTAGTCTGGAGGGTAGTAGGCCTATCACCTTCCTTATTTCTGAAAACTATGATTCACTCAAGGCAAATGAAATTTATATTCACTTTTCTAGATGCCACATTACAGTGCTGATTTGTAAGGAGTTGGAGTCCATTCACTATCTAACCATTTTCCTCTCTATCCTGTATTTGTGAAGTTGGTTTCTTCTGCATTTGATTCTGCATTCTTCTGTATTTGACCAGTATTTCCTGACTCTCAGTCAGTCTCGCCACTGTGCCATACTGTGTAGATGTTGGAGTTTATTATGCTACGCAGAGGAAGAAATTGAGACTAACAGGTTAGATGACTTGTTCTAAGTTTCTCACGGCTAGTAAGGGTCAGAGCACGTGTCAATCTAAGTCATCTAGTACAATGTGCTTTAAATTACAAATTATGTTGACTTTCTCAAATAATGAAACTTACAGAGATGGTCATTTTGGGCTAAGCCTTTCCCAACAATATCATCAGGAGAACTAGACTTATCATCTACCTACAGTAAAGGTTAACCCTCCTTCCTCTCAATCATCCCTTCTTCTTTTGTCTTCTAATTTTAATGTGGTCTCTAGGTTACAAAACAGAATAAAAATAATAATGATAAATAATTATGATGATAGCTGACATTTATATGGGTTGCAATGATTTTAAAAGTCTATACATAAAAGAGGTATAAGCATGCAGAAAAAATCTTTCTTCTGATCTCATTTTAGATAGCACATCTTTATGCATACACATTCAGTAAATACATCACCGAGAAGCAGTCTTATTTTAACTTTACTGCAGTTCTATAAAGATTTGCGCATTTTAGCTATAGTCTACAGGGCCATGCCTTATCTAAGTTTGCACTATCCCCAATATAGTCTGATATAATAAATACAAAGATGCTTAATACGTAATAGCAGGAGCAACCAAATGTAAAGTGTTCTGCCCAATAGCTCTCACTAGGTATACTGAAATTCACTGATAAGAAAGTTGATGACCTGGAAAATGAGCTTAGTTTAAGAAAGGTCGACTATATGAGGTTCTCAGAAAGGTTATGATAAGGGAGACAGCACATTCTTTTCAGGATAGATTATAAAGATTCTGAGGAATGACACATGTGAATAGAGATTTGTTGAAGCATCATTGGTGAGACCACTTGGGTATGAAGCCTTTAGGATGATTCTTTTAGGAAATAAAACAGAAGTCTAAAACGAGCAATGAATTTTGAATGACTTTGGGGGGAACTTAAATAGCATTTTGCTAAATATTAACTCTCTAAGTTTCCTAAGTTTTGTTTCTCTATTCTTGTGTACATTACATCCAATGACCTCTGAAGATGCTCTTACTACTTCTTTCTGGGTGAACTTTTCACTTCCACAACCCCAGCTTTGATTCTCAAAATTCACTGCCCTGCCAAAGTATTTAGTCGAAGTCTGAGCCTCAGGCTTCTCAAAATCTTGCCTGTGTAATTGATTTAGCTTGTGTTTGTTTATGATACTTTGGGGAAAGACAAGCTCCTATGTCCTTACATGGGTATAATATAATTTTAAAATATTTTCTTTTAGTGGCAGATTTGAGTTTTGGATTGATTACACATGGAGAATATGGAGCTATAGTTTTTTTTTTCTTTTTCAACTAAAGTTACAAACTTTTAAAAATGATAAAAGATTTTGCCATATAATGAGAGAAAATAGACTTACAGGAATAGAGTTCATAGCAATATTCATATCAAACATACATTTTTTTTCTATCTGAAGCCTATTGTACAGCAAAGCAGGGGTGCATGTGCTCATTACTTGGGCTTGCAACCTTACTTTTAGCATTTTGATAACTGTATTTTGATATAATTAGTTTCTTTTATAATGCTTTGCATTTTATTTTATACATTTAAAACCATTATTCTGAGAAATGATCCATGGGCATCACCAGACTGCCAAAGGTGTCCAAAACACAAAACAAGTTAAGAACACTTGTCCTAAAGTTTTGACCACTAATAGTTGCTCGTCATGAAAGATCCTTAAACTGGGAGCTATTTCAGAGGGGACAAAAGGAATCATAATGTTTGTGTTCCATTTTTACAGAGAGATGACTTATGATATGGTATTTCCTCAAAATAAGCATGTCTTGTTGATACAGCTAACAAATTACTCTATAATGATCGAGACTGCATACTTAATGTATGCATAAGGATAAGATAAATTCCCTCTGGTTTCTAAATTTTCACTAATAAATGATGTATGCATGTCATTTGTTGATCTGGGTCCAAATGGGAGTTTAATTACTGTAATAGTTCATTGGAATTAACTGAAATTGCATCGAAATTCTACAGCACATCATTGAAATCCAGAATTCTCAGCATATTAATTAAGCAAGCAGTTTGTAGATATGGTATTATTAGGCAAGCATATTCATTTCATAGTTTGTTCTTATTCCTCAGATAAGCTACCTTATCTAATGCATGTAGGGAAATGAAAATGGGGGAAAAAAATAAGGAACTTTGACTGAACTTGTAATATTATAACAGAAAAATGAGGTTTAATTGATACTGTTGTTGGTAGAACTTTATTGTAGAAAAACCTAAAGATATATAAATTTTGATATTTATGAAGCACCTACTCTGTGTAAGACACTTTGGTAAACTCTGGGAATAAAGATGAAGACAGTATCCCAACCTATAAGAAGCTGCCTAAAGATAAATTGAATATTTATCGTGAATCTTAATTAATGACTTCTATATCTTGCTTGGAGAAGCTGTGTAATATAGGCAAGAAGACCAGACCTCAACACTTACAGCTGATATGTACTGGCTGGGTAACCCTGGGTAACTCAGTGAATCTCTCAATGCCTCAGGCAAATCTCTAAAATTATAAATTGCAGGAAAGGTACCAATTTGCATTGGTAAAGGAAGTTTCTCAGCAGGAACTCCCTATAAATCACAGGTCTAATCCCAAAATACATTTTTGAGGTCCCTCTTTAAAAAAAAGTATACTAAGTTTTTGTATACTATACAAAACTCCCAGTGGGGACTCCCAGTGAAGAAACGTACCAATGGAAAAGTAGAATTTATATTCTTAAGGGACTTGCCCAGGGTTTCCCAGCCAGCATGTATCAGCAGTAGGACCTGAACCCTAGTCTTCCTTACTCTGAGGCTAGCTCTCTCTACCACTTCAGGGTCCCCCTCTTGGGGCATTTACCAGTAGAAATTACGGTAGTATCCAGAACCAGGGACATGATGACATCACTATGTCAAATCACAGAATCTCAGAGTAGTTAAACACCTCAGACATCACGTAGTCCAATCCGTACTCAAGCAAGAATCCTCACTACAACACCTCACCCTTTCTCATCCTCCACTGAGCCTCCAGTAAATACTCCTCTAGCCATTGCTCTGACCATGCCTGGATTATTGTGCCCAGTGTTGGGTGCCCCATTCTGGGGAGGATGTTGTCAAACTGATGTGCATCTAAAGAGCATAATCAGGATTGCTATCTGATTAGACTTATTCTGCTGACTCTGAAAGCCAGGACTAGGAACAGAGGGTAGAAGTTTCAGAGAGACAGATGTCATCATGATTTAAGAGTAACTTCCTAGCAATTAGTTGAGCTGTTCAAGGGGAGAACAGGCTGTTCCTTCATCCTGAAGACTTTTTTTTTTGGCTTGAGAAGAGGCTGGTGATATTTGTTGTTGGGAATATTGCAGAGCGGACTCTTATTCAAGCACTAACTGGACCAAATAACCACTGAGGTCCCTTCCAATTCTGAGATTCTATGACTTTTGCCAGCGTTTATGTGTGTGTGAGTGTGAAAAAGAACTAACCTGAATTCTCCTCTCAGATTTTCTTCCATCTATTTAGCAGATAACCTGTAAATATCTAGTTATTTAAATGTTACCTCTCCTATTCAAATATATGATTCTTTAAAACAGTTCTGTAAATTTTTGTCCTTTTTTGTACCCCAGAACTGAGCATTCTGCCTGGTACACAGTAAAAATTTAATAAATGCTTTTTTACCGACCGACTATTCTGCTACATGCACGTGGGGATGTGAGAATGCTTGGAAATTCTTTTGTGATACTGTTTTAAGGACAAGTATTGAGAGAAATGATTATTTCTCTCATATTAATAACTAATTATTGAATTAGGACTAAAATTTTTCCCCTTTCTATTTCCTTATTCACAAATAACCACCTTTAGGTTATTCAGCCAGCCTTTGAAGTGTAGGGCTGATAATGAGATGAACTCTTGGGTGAGACTTACCCAAATGGTAAAGTTTAGATCTGATCAAAAGGTAATGAGATTTCAGTCCAGGTAAATTCTGGCCCATTGTGTTTTAGTCAGACAGGTGAAAGTAGATTCCCACTTTTGTCTAAATTGCCCAAGAAGGGGTGGTCTTTCCAGAGATAAGTTTCTTTGTCCAAGACTGAGTGATCACAGTCAAGTCTCCCAGCCCCTCATTAAAATAAGCCCACATCTCATTATAATATTCATTCTCTCATTAAATGTTAATCAATTAGGAGTGATTAGCACCTGTTGGGAACACCCAATTTTCCAAGGACATAAAAATCTTGAGAGGCCTGTTATGTGCAATCTTTGGTTTATGAAAGACAGTCAAATGATCATCTTTTTATTAATTATTCATTAGCCATAATTAATAAAATTATTATTTACCCAGAAATTATGTCTTTTGAACTTTTCATATATAATAGTAAGGTATGTTATAACAATCTCTTTAAAAAACAATTAAGAACAAAACAATATGCTGATCTTCAACGATCCTCATATCTCAAAACATAAATTCAGTTTATAAAAATAGTCAACCAGAAAATCATTTCTATAACCTTAAAATCCTTATTCCCACAGTGCTGAGTGAGGATGGGGGGGGGGACACCAGAACTAGTCAAAGATAATTAGTATCTTTGAAGAGAGGGGACTTCTTACTTAAAGGACTTTATACTATAATTCTAGTGCGCAAATATCATCAAATAACAGATCCAGAATTGGAAGGGATCTCAGACACCATCTAATGTAACTCCCTCACCTTGCACATGGTGAAACAGACCCAGAGAAGTTAAGTGATTTGTCCAAGGAAGCATCACTGAATGACCAAGTCAAGTCTGCAGATTCCAGAATCAGTGTTTTTCCCACTGTCAGGCTGCTGCTGAATTTCAATTCCTTTCCTTCAGAGCAATGGAACACTGCATAATTTGTAAGGGTTTGTGGTTGAGTAGGCTGGGGTGGGAAGGGAGGGAACAAGCATTTATTCATCACTTACCCTGTGCCAGGCACTGTGCTAAGTGCTTACAAATATTATCTCATTTGATCTTCACAAGAATCCTAAGAGGTAGGTGCTATTAATATCCCCATTTTTACAGTTGAGGAAACTGAGGCAGATAAGATAAGTGACCAAGAGTCCCACAGCTAGTGAGTATAAAGAAAGTAAAAGTAAAGAAAGCCTACTTCCCTAAAATTCCCCATCTTTTCTAAAAATTTCAACATGAAGAAAATCCTTTCTACAACCTCATTTCGCAGATTTCTTAAATATGACTGTCTCCTTTGAATTGTTATTCGGATAATTTTAAAGTGTGTTTTCACTTTAGCATTGGTATTTTATTTTCAAGCTGTGGGTTGGGTGGGAATGGAGGAAGGAGTCACCCACAGGGCCAACAGTGACACATATTGGATCTTACAAAATTACACCACCCCATTCAGCTTTTTCATGAATCCATTGTACATTTAAAAATAAACAAAACGCCATTGGTCACTTGGGACTCTGTCCAGATGGTGGAAGAAAGGAGAAGTGGAGCAAATGAAATAAAGAAGGAAGAATGAAAGGGTCAGTCAGCAAGAGAAAGAAGCACACTCAACCTCCTTTGGGTAGTGGGGAGGATACTTAGCATTCATGTAAGATCTTCCTTTTAAAGAGTCACTATTAAAAACATTCTATGAACCACAACAGCCCTGAAAGGTTAGCAGAGTACTGGTGGTGATGTTTGCTTCTCCTTTTCATCTAGCACTCATATTTAATGCAAGCTCACAGGTCTTCTTAGCTAGACATGCTGGCATAAGACAAAAGCGATCTGAGCAATTTGAAATTCTTGTAATTATGTCCGTGATTTGAATGGGAGAATCCTTCACAAGTGCCCATGATTTTTAAAATTGAATATGTGTTTCCCCCGCCTCCTGAATTATCAACCCCTCACACACATTGTCTCTCTCTCTCTTTTTTTTTTCCATTTGCAAGTGATGAAAAGATTTAGTCACTAGATTATGACTCTTCACAGCAATAACTCTATGAAAACTGTTGGAACATAGTTGTGTTCCGCCCCCCCACCAAACTCCTAATGCTTAGATTTAGTTCCAGATAGATTAAGTTTCCAAATGTGAAATTTTCTCTTCTCCCCATGTTTTTATTCTTAGAAGCCTCATGCTGCCTTTTTCATCCCTTTCTCTGTGTTACTTTCTTGCTGGCATCACCCACACTGAATTAGCAAAGCAAAGCAAAGCAAGAGAGTTAAGGACTTCCCTCCATCAGCCACTCTTTCTCCAGGCACCTTAGAAATAGACGGTTGCTAGAGAAAAAGATCAATACTCTGCTAAGTCATGATTGGTTCTTTGTTCCACTTTCCTCTAATCGATTCCAAGGTCCTTACTACCTAAGACCATCTGCCTAACGAGGTTCCTTTCTTAAAATAACAGCCTGCCTGAGCGATTCTTTCAAATCTATTTCAATAGAGGAAATACAAAGCTGACATGATGCCTCAATCTTCGAAAGATCATCTTAAATGAAACCCTGGCTCACAAAGCAATATTCCAGAGAGATAGAAACTGCAAACATTTGCAAAAAAATAAAAAGGCAACGAAATGAGCTGACAGCATATTGGTACTGGACACTTTATTATTTAATGATTTGTCAGTGAGCACAGATTGTCCTTTAGTGAGATCTAGGAACAAAAATATAGTCTCACTGCTCTCAGATTCATCTGTGAATCCATCTAATTTTGATTTTCTTTCAATTGGGCTCTTCAAAAAAAAGCTTCCATGCAACTGAAATCAGTGTTAAATCTCAATAGTTGATGTTGGCAGTACAACTGCCTTGGCATCACGCTACAATGAAACTGGAAGACATTTAACTGATAGACACTTCCTTCCCAGTACAGCTGCACAAACCCTTTTTCGTTTAAAAAAAAGAGAGAAAAGCTCAATGGAAATTTTGATGGTTTCCTGCTTAACTTAAAAACAATAATTAAAAGCCATACATAAAAAGCTTTAGAAAATAACATTCATGAATCTATTACAGCAATTCCTATGGCTTAGGCAACCTGAACAACCCTGCTTTGCCTTCTTAATTTTTGAAATTACTGAATATGAGGAGGTTGCATTTCAAAGCAATTTAATTCAATGGGCATTTATTGAGCACCTTATTATGTATGGAGCCCAGAGTTTCAGGTCCTAGCAAAAGCACTGGTACATCATCTCCACAGTACAGCTCCCATCTGACTTGCCACCGACAAAGTCAGAAACATTTATAAATGGGTCTTAAGTTCAGGGTTTCTGCACAACCAAACCAGGTGGATGGTATTAATGAAATCTCTCTATATGGTTTATAAAACAGAAAGAAAAGGGTACAATAATCAGAGGGAACAACATGTGAACACTTAAGGCCAATTCCATCATTTGGGGGTGGCCCTCTCCTTTGTTTTTATTACTGATATCAGTACTCATTCAGTTTCCAATACTCTCATTCTCCCACATCTCCTAACTAGGACATAGACAAGTCTCTTTTTCCCTTTAGTTGATTCATGAGAGAGAGTATGCTTCACTAAAAAAAAAAATTGCTAACAACAATAAAGGGCAAAAGGTAATAATAGCTAACATTTCTACAGTGCTTATTATAGGCTAGGCACTGTGCTAAGTGTTTTACAATTATTACCTAATTTGATTCTCACAACAGCTTTGGAAAGTAGGTGCTATTATTATCCCCATTTTTACAATTGAGAAAACTGAGGCAAAGAGTGGTAAGTGACTTGTCCAGGGTCACATAACTAGTAAGTGTCTGAGTCCAGGTTGGAACTCAGGTCTTCCTTATTTCAAGCCTAGTATTCTATCTACTGTGCCATATAGCTACCCCCCCAAAAAGGTAAAATTAAAGTCCATGTATTATAGAACTGATGAGTTTGTAGAGCATAAGCAGCTTATATTCACCCATCTTTATTTAGTCAGATCTGGCTAGTGTATTTTCCAGGGTACTTAGTCTCTGAATCTATCTAATGAATATCTAAGTCAGGCCTCTTCACGTGGTTGATCTCCATGTTTTTGCTGTTTTCTACAAACAACAACTGAATTTAAATCCACTGTCCTTCTACTTCAAAGACTTTGGCGTTCTTTTGGAGTATTCCATTAGGTTTTGGCGTTGATCACATAAAGTTAGGAAGACTAATTTTGTAAGCACTCCAGCTATCTCATCAATTACTAGGCTATATAATGTATTCCTTAAAGACAGGAACCAAATGTGTCACCCTCCCCCCCCACACACACACACATACACATCTAGCACCTAGCACAGTACTCGGCATATGGCAAGCATTTAAAATTGACATCCTAACTAAATGCTTCATATCCATTCCAGATCAGATACCATTCCACTCACTTCACTATTCACAAGCAGATGAATTTTGGAAAGTGCCAATCCCAAGGCTCTTACAATATGATGATATTATTCACATGGTAGAGTAGTAACGTGAAACTTCCACCAGCAGGAAGAGACAGATCAATTCATCACAGTTTTAATTACAAACGTAGCTGGCAGAGAAGATATTCAATAGTCTTAAACCTTCCTTCTGGTTTATTCTAATAAACATCTAATTATTTCATGACCAATTATTATTTCTCATACTCAGACCTGTCTTTTGAGGTGGATACTCTTGGTTTTTCTAGAGGCAATTTCTAGTAGCTCATGATGATTATATATATCTTTATTTCTTGGATAAATAGAGGCAGCATGGTTTCACAGGGTTGAGTTATGAATCTCTCAACTGCCATTCACAACCAATGTGTTCATGGACAAGTCATTTCTCTCTTGGCCTCAGTTTCCCCCATTTTAAAAGAAGCGATTGGACTAAATTATTTCAAATGCTTCTTCTAAATTATCTGTTAAGGAGAAGAAGGAGGAAAAGGAGGAGGGGGAGAGGGAAAGGGGGAAAGAGGAGGGAA
Source organism: Vombatus ursinus (assembly GCF_900497805.2). Lineage (NCBI taxonomy): Eukaryota > Metazoa > Chordata > Mammalia > Diprotodontia > Vombatidae > Vombatus > Vombatus ursinus. Next base: position 14,940,256 of record NW_020954590.1, on the reverse strand, counting down.
GGAGGAGGGTGGAGAGGAGGAAAAGAAGAAGGAAGAGAAGAAAAAGGAGAAGGAGGAAGAGGAGGGGGAGGAGAAAAAGGAGGAGAAGGAGCAGAAAGAAGAAAGAAGGAGGACAAGGAGGAGGAAGAGAGGGAGAATTACGTCCCAGAGGCTTAGCAAATACAAATGTTTCCACAGGCTAAGAAACCAAGAAGTTGCAACAAAGTAAATGTTTTATGAATTGACCGCGGTGAACAGTAATCGCTACTAAGCTCCCTCCACATCCTGTGAAGTGACTTCTGCTCTGGAACCCAATCAGTATTTCTCTGCTGCCCCAGTCTTTCTCAGCACACAAAGTTCCTGCCTTTACCCCAGCATTCTGTGGTATCCCAGTCACATGAGGAAGTCAGTAGGGGTAAAGGGCAATTCTGTGCTCAGTTTGAGATGGTCAGTAAGTTAAGGAACCTCAAACTGGTAGAAACTCTGCCAAGAACATCCATTACATCCTTCCTCAAGCCTAAAAAAAAAAAAAAAAATGCAAAAGACACTGACTCAGTCCAGCTAAACCATGGAGGGAGCTAGGGCAAAAATAGTGTGTGGAGTTGTACCAGGCCTGAAGGGAAAGGACATCTAATTAAGATCAGTCATATCCCCTCAGAAGTTATTTGGAGTAGGGACCAAAAATGATGAAGAGTCAGTTTCCTGATATGGAAGGAGACAGACATTTTTGAGGTTCCGTCACAGAGGTAAATCTATAAGAGGGAGAGGGAGCGAAAGACAGAGATAGGGAGACAGAGACAGAGAGAGACGGAGAGACAGAGGAACTGAGAGAGATACAGAGAGACAAACACAGAGAGTTACAATATCAGTGACAAGGGAATATAAAGGGTGAAAGTGAAAACAACAAAACTCCCAGGAGGAAGAAAACCGTTTAAAAAATTAGGGAACCAATAGATAAATCAACAGAGAAGATACTAAAATCAGAAGACTGCCAAGACATCTAAAAGATTGCTCTATGATAAACCGAACCAATCAGAAAGACTAGGAGGCAAGTTGCCTCAACCACATCATTACCTAATTTGTGAATCATGTAGAAACTACAACTTTAGTCCCAGGTTTCAAAGAGATGCATTGCCCTCCATTTCAATTTCAAACCATCGGAAAACACAGAAGCCTTGGAAATAAATACTTGTACAAGATCAGTTTCAATCTTTGCTTAGTGGAATTGAAGAACCCCCTTCTTTTTACTCAGTTAATAGAGGAGCAGATTGAGAGACTGGGTGTTCTCTGAGGCTCCATGCTTGGAAATCCCCTACCTTCTCTTCACCTCTACCTGGGAAAATCCTCTTTCAGGTCTCAGCTTAGGCAATTTCTACTTTATGAAACCTTCTCTGATCCACCCATTTACTGCTGAAAATAAACTGTCTTTCATCAACTTTTCCTAGAACACTAAGAACATCTCTCTGGATGTGTCCTTTGGTCCCCTATCACTCACTTCCTAATCTATATTTGTATTTACCTGTGTTTGTGTTTACTTTGAATTTGTATTTGTAATTTGTATTTACTTGTGCACATTTTGGAACTCTCTCTCCACTCTTGCAGAGCTTCTTGGAACACGGGCTGGGCCCCCTTTTAGATATGAATATTAGCATGGCTTTGAGAAATCAATTGGATGGATATCATGACATGTCACTTTCCTCTTCTAAAGTTCAATCATCTCATTAATATATGGGAAATTGAACTAAATGATCTCTAAGATCTCTCCAAGCTATAAAATACTAAGACATTTACTAAGTTTTAGCCTTCTTAGCTATCTGTCTCCCCTGAGAATGCAATGATGTTTTTTTCCGATATTAATACAGTTTTTAAACTTACACACTTTTAAGTTATGAGGCCTATTCCGCTTTTAACAATAAGTCTTAGTCTGTCCCTGAAATTCATTTCTAGCCTTTCTTTTTCTATTCTTACTCTTAAAATTTTCTCTTTTAAAGCAATTTTGTTTCTTCACCCTCAGTCCTTCAACCAAGCTCATCCTCCTCTCTAACCAACTTTCTTTTTCTTTTTTTACCAATCCATACTAAGCTATGTTTTTTGCTTTAAAATTTTTTTTATTCTCAATCCTCCTTCAAACACTGTTCTTCATGAGTAAGGATGTTCTTTGGGTAGGACCAAGACATGATTCTGACCTGCAACTAGTGCAGGGTGAATGATCAAAGAACTAGACCAGACTGTCAACATTAAAGGGCAGAAATTCCTCTCTGGATGACCCTGGGCAAGTTACTTGACACTTCCATGCCCTCTTCCTTCATCGACCCCAAACTATAGTCCTCTACTGTGGTATGACATGCAGAGCCATCCACAGAGGTCCCATCACTATCCTATGGGCCACATTCCTCCTCCCCTTCTTCCCCCTTCCCTTCCATCTCACTACATTTTACAGAGCTCTATTAAAACTATTACCTAAAGTTTTTAACTCTAGCAATAAAGCCTTTGCAAGCATTGGAGCTTCTCCCCATTCATCCCAAATGTTCCATAACCTATAAAGAGATGGCTGTAAAGACAGGCTTTCATTACTAAGTGCTTTGTTGTTGGCATGCTCCTAAAATAATACTTTGAGGTCTACAGATTCCTCTAGAGACCCAGCTTACACAGGGACAAGGTGGCTAGATGTGTTTGTGAGTCTGGTGTATTGTGTATATGTGTGTGTGTGTTTATTGTTCATACTGTAAACTGGGGCTGTTTATAGTTTAAAGCCTCACAGAGGCTGGGAGGCAAGTCTCGAAGTAGAAAGTACTATGTCATGTGGGAGAGAAGATGGAAGCTTGTCACTAATTTTCTACTTAAGTGATTCAATGTGTTAGTGACAGAAGTTAAGCTGGCTGTTTTGAAGAAGGAAAATAATTGTATTTATTTGAATCCTCTGACTCCAAATGATGCCTGTGTTTGTTTCAATCCTCTAGTGTCAAAGTAGAACTGAATTTTTATGAAGACTTAACTAATGAAATTTTCATTAAACTTTCTGTCTCCCAGACCATATTGATTTACTTAGCTGAAGACTTGCACTGTTTTCAGGGTTTTGTCTTCCCTTTCTCTGCCTGAGCCTGGCAGTCTCTTTTGGCTAACATCAAACATCTCTACAAATTTCTTAGCCCTGTAGTCTTTAGAGAATGGAGTAAGAAGGAGCTGTGTAAAGACATGAGTGCAGCATATTTGTAATCAGAGTGTGACTTGGAGCTATCTCTATCTGTGTCACTTGGAACAAGTTACTCAACCTCTCAGCCTCAGTTTCCACCTCTATAAAATAAGGGGGTTGTATCACATGACTTCCAAGGTCCCTTGTCACTCTAAATCTATGCTCCTACAGCATTAGCAAGTGTCTTATTAAGAAGATGGGGTATCTTTTTCAGCTTTTTTTCCCTTTTATTCCCAGCAATAACTAGCAAGACATAGGTGTTTAAAAACAGTGAACTGAACTTCCCAGCCTATGATTTCTTTAAATCTCATTTAAGTTATTTAACCTCATTAAATCTGTTTCTTCATCCAAAAAATATGGATAATCATATTTGCTCTACCCACCTCATGGAGTTATTATGAAGAAAGCATTTATGGTACTATATAAATATGAACCATTATTTCTATTATTATAAAATTATGTGGTAAGAGATGTTGAGCAAAAATGTTCCTCTGGAATAAACAAAATATTCATGGATCACATTGCCAAAGGAGATATCTCTGATGCTCATTGGGCCCAGTGCACTGAATAACTACAAAAGATGCATAGTGAATGAATCAACATAACTAGACCTTCTGGTTCATTCCAGAGCCTTGTATCATAATAACCTATCCAGGGGTGGGAAACCTACAGCCTCAAGGTCACATATGGCCCTTTGACTGAATTCAAACATCACAGAACAAATCCCCTTAATATAAGGATTTGTTCTGTAAAACTTGGACTCAGTCAAAGGCTTCACCCAAGGACTTAGAAGGCCACATGTGGTGTCTAGGCCACAGGTTCCCCACCCCAAATATTCTTTTCTTTTCTTTTTTGAGGCAAGCAGGGTTAAGTGACTTGCCCAGGGTCACATAACTATATATACTCTTTTTCGATAACATTACATTCTCCTGGCAGGAGATAGACTGACTGTTGGACCAGGAGTCAGGAAGACTTGAGTTGAAATTCAGTCTTATACACTAACTAGTTGTGTGATCTTGGGTAAGTCATTTAACCTCTGTCTGCCTTAGCTTCCTCATCAGTAAAATGGGAATAATAATAGCACTTACCTCCCAAGGCTGTGAGAATAAAATGAAATATTTCTAAAGTAATTTGCAAACCTTGAAGCATAATATTAATGTTCTCTATTATTATTATTTCATCTTTTGATTATTTCATATTTATCCTGTATGTAGCTTGTTTGTACACATTTGTTTGCAATATTGGAAGCTCCTTGAGGACAGAGAATATATCCCCAGTGCTTAATCCAGTGCCTAGCATGTAGTAGTCACTTAATAAATGTTTATTAACTGACATTATTTATAATAATAACAATAATAATTAGAGGCAGTATATTACATGAGAAGCAGAGTAGATTTTTCAGTAAGAGTGCCTCTGTTCTAATCCTGGCTCTGCTACTTATTACCTCAGTGACCTTGGGCAAGTCACTTAATACTTCTGGGCCTCAGTTGAAAGGTTAGGACTGCAGGGCCTCTAAATTCCTTTTCAGCTTTAAATCTATTACCCTCCTTTAGTTAGTGTAGGTAAACAGTAAAATAAAAAAACTTATAGTAAACTTTGTAAACTGTTCCTTGATTGTTGAATTGGTAAAATTATATTTGGGGGTAAATTTAATCTCCTTCTCCTTCCTCATTTGGCACAAGGGAGTCCAGATCAACTTTCTTCATGCTACAGTGAGGTTTACTCTAGCTAGAGCAGATTTGAGGAAGGAGCCTTGATTATGGCCATTATCCAATCATCTGATTTCTGTTTCATTTGGCCAATGTATCAATCTGGCCTTAAGACATATTCCCCCTTACAGGTTGCATATAGCTAGAAGAAAGGTCCTTCCATATAAATCTCAAATTACTCCTGAAATAAGTATAAAATTGATGAATTTCTCATTAAAAATCATTTTTTTTAAAAGAGCAAAATGTAATCTCTATTATCTGCCTTTGGAAAACTATAGCTTGTGGTGTGTATCTCTCTAAGGACAAATAAAAATAAAGCCACATCCAGAATTGTGGACAGAGTGAGTGCCAGGGAAAATACTACTACCTAAGGGTATCAAAGCACATAAATACTTCCCTTACCTCCTTACTAATGCAGGAAATTCTTACAATAGAAGACAAGATCTAACACTTCTTTGAAAAGAAAGTTTCCAAATGCAAATACCCCAGAGGAGGCAACACATGGACTTAGATTCACACCAAGCAATGAATTACTAATAGAAATCTCTCCAGATTTGACAGATAAAAAAAATTTTTTTAAATAGAGTTTAAGTGCCTTCAACGTTCTGAGGTTCCAAAAAAAAAAAAAAGCACAGTCCTCTACATGTTCACAAATAAGTGTAAACAAGTGAGAAAATTATTAAGTTTGTTTAGACCAGTGCGGATATATATGTGAGGGACTGTTTGGTACCAGCTACTGCCAGATGGGGGTTGTGCCAACGTGGGACGGAAACTGGGTACCAGAAAGTAACTGGAGCTCTTGCTCCAGGGGCAGAGGCGGTGCTGGGCGGAGTTGTGGTGCACTGGGATGGGATCTGGGTTCAGAGAGGTAACCGGAGCTCACGCTCCCGAGACTGGAGCGGTGCTGGATGGAGCTGTGACAGGCTGGGGAGGAAGCGGGGTACAGGGAAGTGGCCGGAGTGCGCGTTCCCTAGGCAAGGACTGTGCCGCTTGGAGGGGGACGGCAGAGAGCAAACTCTCTCTGTCTAGCCTCCTTCTTTAGGTACTATGCCTTCCTGCCTGGCCTTGCTGTGATGATTATTGAATAAAGTTCAGGTTTTTGCACCCCCCGATCGGCTCGTTTCTGATTTACCCGGGTGGCCTCCGATGATACGTGAGTATGACCCTGGTTGGCTGATTTGATTGAAAGAGTGTGCGCAGTTTGGACCAGCACATATATATACATACAGACACACATAAATATATGTGTGTGTGTATATATATGTATGTATGTTGTTCAGTTGTTTCAGTCATATCTGACTCTGTGACTCTACTTGAGGTTCTCTTGGCAAAGATACTGCTGGGTGGCTTGTCATTTCCTTCTCCAGCTCATTTTACAGATAAGAGACTGAGACAAAAAGGATTAAGTGATTTGCCCAGGGTCACACAGCTAGTAAGTATCTGAAGGCAGATTTGAACTGAGGAAGATGAGTCTTCCTGGCTCCAGGCTGCTACTGTATAGACTGTGCCACTTAGCTGACACACACACACGTATATGTAAACACATACATGTATATAAACACACATGCACGTAATATATACACATACATATGTGCTTATATGTATGTGTGTGTGTATATACACACACACATACACACATATGGAAGTGTTACCTGAGCTGGGTGAAAAGTAGGTAGAATTGAATTGAGAGAAAATCCATTTCAAACAAACAAAGAGAAAAATAATAATTGATGAGCATACAAGCCTTGAGGTTTACAAAATACAAGAGCACAGATTTAGGGCTGGAGTGGTCTCAGAGAACATGGAGTGAAAACTCCTTATTTCAAAGCTGAGGAAACTGAGTTGAAGTGATTTACCTAAGGTCACGCAGGTAGTAAAGTGTCAGAGCTAGGGGCAGACCTCAAGGCCACTCTCCCTCCCACACTGGACATGCACCCTGTCACAACTACCCTGAGAGGTAGGAAAGGGTATTCTGGAGTCAACTTAAACTGGTAGATTAAATTTTAAAATGTGTCATGTGTACTTTTTTTTTTCAAAGAATTGGTCATTACACATTTTTCAGCATATCACTGGAGATAGGGTCTCCCCATTTTAAAGATGAAGAAATTGAGGCTTGGAGAGTTGAAATGTCCAGCCCAGGGTTACACAGTTAGCCACAGGGTGGAGGGAGGAATGAGATGCCACGTCTGGCATGGAAACAGAAGAGATAAGAGTGGGAGCAGATTTGAAATGGAGAGAAGACAAAGAGAGACTACAGACACTAGGAACTGATTGTGGATTTAGAGTGAGGAAGAGACAAAGTTTCCCTGTGTCATGACTTCTCCTAGAGCAAGAATGGAGAACCTGTGGCCTTGAGGCCACATGTTCCCCACCTCTGTCCTAGAACCAGTGAAAGCTCTGTCCTGGCAGACAGCTGAAAGATATAATTGCTATAATATTTTAGTGATCCATTCTGCACCTCATTCCTTAAGGTTTAACACATATTTAAATAGTGCCCTGTGCCATTTATAGAATAGGAACTGGGCCTATGATTTCACTGCAGCTAATAGTCTTAAAGAGTCAGAATATGGTAGAGGAGTCTTATGCCCAACATTTGCCTGGCTTCAAGGCCCTTTCAATATTCACGCATGTACTGCTTCAGTTGTATATACATATTAGGCAATAAATAGATGCATGTTGAACTGTAACCAATAATATTCTACTTAGAATCAAAGTGTAATAGAAGGAATGTTAATAGTGAACTCACCTTCCACCCAATCCAGAAATCTCCTCTACAGTATTTCTTTAAGCAACAGAGTGCTTAGCACCTTACAAGGCACCCCAAGCTATTACTGGATAACTTTAATGTAGTTTACCTGTTTATGTTGACCTGAAGCCTACCTCTTTGTAATTTCTACCCACTGAGCCTAACAGCCACTAAAATAATCGACTGCCCCCTTTCACATTACAGCCTTTGAGGATAATAGAGTAGAGAGAACATGAGACAAAGTCAAAAGAACTAGGTTCCTATTCCACCTTGGATGCCACCTCACAGTGTGTACCTGGGTAAGTCATTTTTCACTCCTATAGATATATTTTCCTTATCTGTAAAATATGGAGATTGAAATAAATAATCTCTAAAGCCCCATTGGGCTCTAACATAATTTTTTGATAATGAAATATTTGGAAATAACTGTCATGTGTCCCCTTGGCCTTTACAGGTTAATATCTACACTACAGTATGTTTTCTTGTATGTTACCTTAAATGTAGGGGCAGCAAGATGGCACAATGGAGAAAGTGCTGGGCTTGTAGTCAGGAAGACCTCAAATCTGGTCTTAGATACTTATTAGCTATGTGACCCTAGGCAAGTCACTTAACCTTTGTTTGCCTCCATTTTCTTGACTGGAAAATGGGGAGAATAATAGCACTTAGCTCCAAAGGTTGTTAAGAGTATCAAATGAGATAATACCTGTACAGTGCCTGACACATAGTGCTACATAAAATCCCAATCCCCATTAAAGTAAGAGCATTTAAAAATTTTCTGTTATTGATAGACTAAAACTAAGGTCACTATCTTTTAAATTATATTTCTCTAATGAAATAAGGCACCCTTGAAGTTAAACACAATGGAACCATAACAGACAACATAAAACATCAGCCACCCTTTTATGCACATATTTATAGTTTATCTCTAAAGTGACATGCCCTGATGGTCTTCTTAATGACCGTATCATTCCATGGAATTTCTGAGCTGTAGACAGCTCCCGCTGTTGGACTTACCCAATGGGAAAATCTGAACAGACAAGGAAAAATCTATTTCCCAGGAGATAATAGTTGAATTGTTGACATATATCTCCTGCTCTTTAATTCCTTTTCCAGAACCAGAGCTAAAGTTTAAAAACAGGGAGGTCTTCATCTTAAAAGTGATCATTTTTTTTGAGAGGTTTAAGTTTGTAGAAGACAAGTTAAAGGAAATGTCCTTCTGATACTGATTGTGTGTGTGTGTGTGTGTGTGTGTGTGTGTGTGTGTGCTAGGTTTAAAATGGGATATTGTATTTGGATGATCCCAAAACAGTCTGAATATTTGGACTTTATTATTGCTTTCCCTCTAGACTGGAAGAAAGTGAAATTTTAAGCAATGAATATGGAGAATGTCTTTTCCTTTACTCATTTTCAGTAATAGACTCTAGAAGGAAAATCAATCAGTTGCTTAGACTTTACTATACTTTTCACCTTCCAAATGACTAGTACAGCTTTTTTTTTTTAAAGTGTTCATGTTTTCACAATTGTCTTTTATTCTTTTTAAAGGCAAAAGTAAAAATTTATACCAAGCAGCAGCAAATACCTGCTCTAATATTCCAGCCAATACATGACTGTTACTTAGCCACAATAAGATCTGGAGAACAAATTGAAAAGAAAAGAAAAAAAATGGCTCAAATCTCAAGACAAAATCAACATTTTTAAGAGGTGATTTTATTTTATTTTTTAAAGCTAATAGTTCCCATATTGACCATAAATGTCTTTTTAATTCATAACATGTCTTTAGACTTCTTAAATATGCTGCAATACAATTTGGAACATTTAATTTTCATGATACAAATATGCAGTTATATTGTTGTGTATCTACTACTGGCAATTGTTCTTCTCACAATCATCAGTAATTTAATAAGGAATCTAATTAATTGCCAGATCAATAGTCTTTTTTCAAATCCTCAACCTCTGAGCTTCCTACAGCATTTGATACTGTTGAACACCCCTCTCCCACCTAAGTGTGTTCTTCCACTAGCTTCAATGACACAACAAAAACTCTTCTGGTTCCTCCTTTTCTGTCTCCACCAACACTCCCTCCTCTTTCCCTAACATCATAGTAGCTAACAAAGTAGGACAAAACCACAAGGTTCTCTTCTGCATACTCTTTCCCTTAGTGAGCTCATCTACTCCCACACTTCCATTTCTGCTCTGCTACTCCCTAGCTATATGACCATGGGCAAGAATAAGATGAGACTAGACTGTATAACTTCAGGTATCTCTTTCCATGCTAACAATTCTTTATTACTCTTTATCAACTTTTATGTCAGTAGTACTGACATAAAAGCTTAAGAAGTAGCTGAAGAATTCAACTATCATCTTTTTGCAGACAATTTTCAATTTTTCATATCTAGCCCTGACTTCTCTCCCACAAACCCAAGTGTCTACCTGACTCCATCAGAGTGTCTCAATAGAACCTCAGGCTTAGCACTTTTTAAAAATGGATATATTAGAAAGAATGTAGAACTGGGAAGGCTGAACTTGGAGTGATAGACCTTCATTTCATACCCTAGTTATGGCATTTACTTCCTGAATGACCTTCGGCAAGTCATCTAACCTCTCTGAGTCTCAGTTTCATTCATAAAATGAAGGGGTTGAATTAGTGAACCCTTCCAGCTCTGAATCTATGGTCCTATGATCTTTCCCATCTAAATTTGTCCCTCTTCCTGATTTCCTAATGTCTGTCAATGACATTATTATTCTCCCCCTCATTTACACTCATGGTTTCAGAGTTATCTCCAGGACCACATACTCAGTCATCAATTCCTATACATTCTCTCTGCCCCATATCTCCTGATATTGTCTTTTCCTCATTCCCACTGCCAGCATCCTATTTCGGGTCCCAGTTACCTCCTCACTGCAACTATTGCAACAGTGTCTTAAGAAGTCAGTCTGCTTTTAGCTGCTTTACTCTCCAATCCATTGAGAAGTAAGCTAGATTAGTTTCCATAAGGTTCAGATTTCAACATAGTCCTCCATTAATTGAAACTTTGCAAAGAGATACTGGATTCTAAAGGCTGGTTTTTGTGACTTTCCACAATCTGTTTAATTTCATACCCTTCCCTTCCTCCTCCTTCTTGTGTACTCTACCCTCTAGTCAAGCCCTCGAACCAGTGGTGCTAGGCCACCCTGATCAGGGCTGCTCATCCACCTTTGGTATCCATCTTCACCCAACTCTCACTTCTGGCTCCAAGAAGCTATAGCATGTTCAGTGCCTTGGATGACTACTTTGCACAACTCTGTCTCACTTAAATTTAATTCATGCACAAGTCAAGACAACACCTGTGATGCCATTGGTCCTCTTTGAAAATGAAGAATGACAACACCAGCTAGTGAAATTGGACCACTGTCTGCCTCATGTATATGGCCAGGGTTCTTCTATCTCCTCACTTTGCACTTTTACCTGTTCCTAGAATTCCCTCCTTTTTCTATCTTGGCCTGTAACAGCCTAGGGAAGAGAAGTGGTAGACTTGGAACCAGGAAAACCTAAGTTCAAATTGTGCCATAGACACTTAATAGCTGTATGACCATGGACAAATCACTTAATGTCTTTCTGCCCCAGTTTCCTGCCTTTGTTATAAAAATTAAGATAATGTTAACTACCTTGTAAGGTCATTGTGAGGATCAGATGAGATTAGATAGATAGACAGACAGAGAGATAGATAGACAGATAGATAAATGATAGACAGACATAGGTAGAGATACACATGTACTCTGCAGGCCTTAAAATCATATGTTAGTTATCATTATCATCATCACTATTATTATTATTATCATTATTATTATTATTATTATTCAAGGTCTAGTTCTAACACCAGCTTTCCTGCAAGGAGTTTTTTGAGCTTCCATCTGGAAACAATCTCTCCTTTATCTGATCTCATGGTATTTTTTTATTCCTCTTTTTTAAATTAAATTGTTTTAAATTAAATTGTTTTTGGTTTTGTATCTCCAGCATCTAGCACAATGTTTAGTACTTAGTTTGGATTTAATAATAAAATGCTACTTGAATTATATATCTAGTTTATTGCCTTCATTAATTTTGGGGGGGGCAAGGCAATCGGGGTTAAGTGACTTGCCGAGGGTCACACAGTTAGTAGGTGTCAAGTGTCTGAGGCTGAATATGAACTTAGGTTCTCCTGACTCTAGGGCTGGTGCTCTATCCGCTGTGCTTCAATTTTAGGCTATATTTTTGACTTTAGCACTAGCTGCCCCTGAATTTTAAAGATTTTTTTAAGGGCAAAATGAGTTATATTTTCCTTAACTTTTTATCTCCCCCAGAGTTGAATTGTGCACATTGTCCATATCCAATGATAATAATTGCTTGAGGAATGTGAGAATGAAAGGACAATATCAAAAATAAATAAATGAATGAATGAATGAATAAATAAATAAATAAAAATAGTTTGTATGTGATTTTTTGTCCTTGTAGTTTATTTGACTCATTCCTACACACCCCATCAATCCCATTTCTACTACAGTTGTCTACAGAAAGCCACTGTGGTGCATTTACCTCTTTGGCAGCAGGTGAGGCTTTTTTGGCCAATTGCTTTATCCCCAGTATCCTGTCTCCACTCATATCTGAGCCATCTGTCATTGAGTGAAGAAACACAATTGTCTGATATACTACAGATAGAACTAAATGTACAAACATCTGAAACTAGATCTTGATTTATTGTTGCTAATAATGACACCATGGATGGCCATGGAAAATAGGACAGAATCAGACAATAGCCACACTGCTGTCTCTTTTTGTTTGGTAGTTTGCTTCTAGATTCCCTGCTGATATTTAGTGGTAGATAAACTTTGCATATAATTCCAGAGGGATAACAGTAACGTGACCCACAGATTTACCATTCTTCAATCCATCAACATTGCTAAATGAAAATAACGCTCTTGCAGCAGTGGGGAAAGGGTCTCTGGTGGATGATGTCTAAACAATGTAATTTGGCAAGACAAGAAAACTCCAATGGCCAATTAGGCTAACAAGGATGGCATCTGTGGTTTCAGTGATTCTTGGAAGTTTCTGGTAAGAAAAATGCTCTCTATCAATGAGGGTCTATATCTTGTCTGTCAGTGATAGCCTTAGACAGTTTCCCAGAATACTGTGAGTTCAAGTAACTTGCCTTGCTTCAAGAAGCCAGTATGTGTCTGAGACAAGACTTGTACCCTGGTCTGTCTGTATCCATGGCTAACTCTATATCACCTCTCTGATGGCAAATTAAGGCCAAGAAAGTGGAAAATCCCACTCAGCCTGCTAAATGAATGCCTTTTGAATGAAAAAACATTTAGTAAGCACTTACTATATGCCAAGCACTGGAAATACAAATAGATAAAGTGAGAGAATGTAACTCTTTTGACAATTGATTTTTTTTTCTTTTCAAATTTTTAAACCTCCTATTCAGTTTCTATGTCTTCAAAGACAAAATAGAGATTGATGTGATGGAATGTTAGAACAAAAAAGAGATCTCAGAAGTCTTACAATCTAGTCTCCTCATTTTAGGCCCATAGAGGCCTACTGGTTTGCCCATGGTCGTGTAGCTATTTAGTGAAAAAACAAGAAAAGAAATGATCTCAGGTGCCCTGACCAATTGAGGAATTTCAGGATTACCTCCCAGTGACATGCAAGCACCAAAACTTAATATTTAAGCATGCAAAACACTGGGTACTTTATGTTTGTTTCTTTTGTTCTCCCTTTCAATTGAGAAATATGTAATTGTTATTCCAGGACTAACCTACTTCAATTCAGAGAAGCTCATAGCCTCAGAGAGACTACAGGGTAATGACTTTTTCAGCCACAGTGATTCTCAAAGGTTCACCTACTAAGTTGTAAAGCATCACCATCTTCATTTTGGAGAGAATAACCACAATGATGAATTTACAGAACCTTGATGAAAGTACACAGATAATTTACCTTGAAGGAGCCATTTTCCATTGTTCATGTAGGTGGTTTTGGTTTTCTTTATGTCCATCTTTAGTTAATTTTTTTTAATGAGCTACTGAATCATCATATAACAGCATCTAGATAAATTCACTCAAAAGAGTGAATAATTAATTATGTAACATTAGTTTCTCCTTGACAACAGTTTTTATCTAGACTTGAGATCACTGAGCTGACTTCAGATGCTTTGAATCCATGGCTGCAGAGATTAATCCTCCAAATCACAGTCTATTATTTGAAAGTCATTGTTCTAGATTGTGCTTTTTCTGGACCCCTCCAAGTTCTGTATATTTTTGTTAGAAATGAAATTGCATGATATGAAAAAGAAGTAAAATTCCAAATATGTTTAAGTCTAACTTTCAATGGCTGAACATAACTGTTAAGATCTTAAATGTGAACTAGAGGAACATCATTTACTTAGATCATTTAAGAAAACTTCAAAGGACTGAGAGTCACTTTTCTTTTTCTTATTTTATTCTAGCTTTATATCAGGGATATAGCCATTTTTTCACTTTCAGAGTAGTAGATGTGCTGTTAAGATGCCTATCTGCCTCACAAGGCCTTTGTGAGAAAAGTGCTGAACTAACTTTACTATTCTCTATAAATGTTAGTTTTATTCACTTACACTTCTGCCACTTGTCTATTTTAAATTGTACACTTGGGTTAGGCAGATGCAATGTACTTTAGCTTGGATAGTACTCAGAACAATTCCATATCTGTGAATGTTCATTAATATGTTAGTCATATATCTGTGACCCATAAACTATGGCAGAGCACTAGATATGTGTGAGAATGCTTTCAGTATGAAGACTTTTGAAGTGAGACTTCTTTCTTAATTATCATATCAATAATTAACTGTGTCGTGATTTAATATTTGTTGCACCATCTACCTAATGATATTTTTTAAACAAGGATAAGGACTGGACTTCTGATTTCATTAGTATGGTGAATTCCTCCGAAAAAGCACCTTCTTGGCTATTTATAGCCTTAGAAAGTTGTCCTGGGCAGTGGTTCTCAAAGTATGGTCCAGGGACCCCGGGGAGTTCCTGACACTGTTTTAGAGGGTTATGATGTCAAAACCATTTTCACAATAATATGAAAACATTTGAATTTCTAATATAGTAACTTATGTGTATATACATACATACATACATACATACATACATAAATGAAAACTCATTAGTAGGAGTTCTCAATAATTTTTGAGTGTAAAGGGGTCCTGAGACCAAAAAGCCTGAGAACCACTGAGAACCATTGAGAACCATTGATGACTTTGCTCAGGGTAACAGTCAATATGTGACTGAAGTGGGATTTGAGCCTAGGTCTTTCTGACTTGAAGCCTAGTTTTCTACCCACAGTGCCATGGCCCCTAGCAATAGTCTGAGGAAAAAAGCTAATGATAGTTGTTAAAAGGATTATTTTTTCCATGAGTGGGAAGGTATTTCCCCTCCATAAATCAAAATCAGCAGAGATTCCTTGAAAGTATTTGAAAATAAATACTATGAAATGGTCAAATGGATGAGTAATATCAATGATTTGGGAGTTCCCTCTAATAATCCATCTAATATCTATATATCCTGTGCAACCATGTGACCTGTCCTTCCATAATTTTGCTATAAGGGATTGACTGAATATGCAGGAGGCTTTCTTTGTTTTCTTCTGACATTGTAAAGTTACCAGTGGAGCATGAAGGCTGTTCTATCACCCATGTCCCTCAACATGTTACCAGCCCATATACTCTACATATCCTACATTTCCCTGATGGTATTCTTTAATCTTGTTTTTCAGAGTTCTTTATTGGTCATATGTCACAGTCTCTCATACCTACTAGCTCCTTTCCATCGAATTACGAATGACATTTATTTAAATTCTCTGGGGACTATTAGAGTCCTCACCTCACTTTTATATATTAATGTAAGTAAAATGGTAATATTAAGAAGATGATGGGCCTTTCTTTCCATGAGAAGGTTGGAGTCATGAAGTAAGGGTTGTGTAGCCTGTTCCCCTCTCTTTTACTGTTCCAAATCTGGAACCAACTCATTGAAAGATATAACAATAGAACTAACCATGGGTAGTGACATTCTCATTATAAACCATTAGATGATATATCAAACAGAGTGGCATACTTGTCAGAGTTGTGAGGGAGAAGCCCCACCATAGAGACCAAATTGGAGAGGATTTCTTGCCTAATGGTAAGGCCATTCAGATGTTCTCACTTTTGCATGTCACACTGGAAGAATAGCACCCTGGAACATCATAGAGTTTCATAGAAAAAGTTTGTAACTAACCAAAGTTTTGTCTGATTATCCTCACAGAAAAGACCGAATGGATTAAGAATATTGTGGATCAATACACATACATATGTATATGTATATGTATGTACACATGGATACTTACATACATCATTTTAACTGGAAGAACTTTGAAGAAGAATAGTAGTAAAAAGGTCACCAAGGAAATTTATAATAGGAAAATAAAATGGGTTTGTTATTTGGAAAAATTGAAGTATGTCAGTTAGACAACCAAGAGGAGGCCTCCAGGACACTGATTGGCCCCCCTTTGGTGAACTTATGGGAAAACATGGACAAAGGTTGCCCAAGATGGCAGGCATGAATCTCTATTGCTGGAGGGAACTTCCAAATTGATGAGATCAGAGATCTGTTGGCCTATAACCATGTATTTCTATACTCTTATTTTTCTTGGTAATACTATATTTCCTACACATAACTCAGAGCTATATCGAAGGCAGAACTTTGCCTCTGGATGCCAAAATTTAAAGGACTCTGAGAGTACACAAGGGCCTTCAGTAGCAGCTTCATGTACACTCAGAGTACACTTCCACTCCCTTGCATGCACCACTCCCCACACTGCTCCTTGTACCACATGCAAAAAATTGCTGTAAGTACTAACTTCATGCAATGAAAGTTAGTTTATTTAGAAAATATATTAACTAGGAGTCAGGAAATGTTCCCTTCTTAATGTGACTTGAGTTAACTCTTTTAGACGTTATCTTCATGGGATCAGAGCATTTAGAGCTGACAAGTTCCTTGGAGATCATTTAGTCCAAGGCCTTCATTTTACAGGTTAGAGAACTGAGGCCAAAAGAAGTGAAATAACTTATAGAATGACAGAGCCAGGATTTGAGTTGAAAGTTTCATGATTCTAAATCTAGAGTTTCATTTGCAACTCTGTAGCTGCCTCCTCTGATCAGTTGATAATGTAAATTAGTCTAATTGTAATGATAATAATAATAATAATAATAAAAATAGCACTTACATAGCACTCTAAGGTCTGCAAAGCCCTTTACAAATATTATATCATCCTCACACAACCCTATAAGGTAAGTTTTTTATAATTCCCATTTTATAAATGAAGAAACTGAGGCAGACAAAGGTTAAAGGACTTGCCTAGGGTCACATAGCAAGTCAGATGTCTAAGGGATGGATCCGAACTTAGATCTTCCTGACTCTAGGTCTAGCACTCTGACCACTGTGCCAACATGCTGCCTATTTCAAAGATAAAGAAATAGATTTATAGAGATTAAATAATTTGCACAATGACTTGTAGTAAGTTAATGGCAGATCTGAGAATAGAACTCAGGTCTCCTGACTTACAGTCCACTGGGCTTAGACTTTCCAAATCATCATGCTGCCTCTCAAGGATTATTCCAAAATAGTCTCATCAATTTAATATTGATATGCATGTTGGGGTATATGAAACTATATCAATAAGAAAATACTATATCATGTACTGTTTCAAAATCAATTTCATTCTACCATATAATTATATCAAATATAATCTTGAGTAAATTCAAGAGAGATTTTAATGCTTTATTATTATCATTATTATTATTATTATTATTCTGCATTACCTTAAATGTCTGATTATGACAAAGAGGTGACCTTAGGTTCTCAAAACCTATGAAAGTTGAGTGACTATAGCTGTTAAATCAATGAGGTCCAAAAGAAAGGAACTTTGATCTACCAAAATGTAAACTTCAAAGAAAGGACCTATGTATATTTTCATTTATTTATTTATTTATATTATTTATTTATTTTTATTTATATCAGCACTTTTGTAAGAACAAAGAACTGGAAAATAAGTAGTAGTTGATTGGAGTGAGGGGTTGGTGGTTAAACAAACTGTAGTAATGAAGTTACAGGAATGTTCCTGTGAGTTACTATAATAATTACTATAAGACATTAAGGATATGAAGAATAGAAAGTTGTCTGGGAAGACACAGATGGATAAACTAATTTAATATGCATGTTGGGGTATATGAAACTAAATTAAAGCAAAGTAAATTAAGCAGAACCAGGGAGACAAAATAACAAAGATCACAACCATTTGAAATGAAAAAAAAGAAAAAGAAAAAGAAATAAGCAAAAACAACACTGACAGCATTATAATTATAATGACTAAACTAAGCTCCAAAGAATGGCTGAGAAAATGTATCTCTGTCCTTTCATTGAAAAAGTAGAGCACTATGGGTATGACAGTGCATGTACTGTCAGACTAAGTTGACATGTGGGTGAGTTTAACTGAACTTCCTTACCTCCCCCCACTAAAACTCTTTCTTTTTTTTATTGTTATAAGGTGTATATAATAGGACAAACCTTCCCCTGCCTCAGGTTAGATTCTTTCCTTTCACCCACAACTTGGTGTGGCTTTATCTAAAAATATGACAAAGCTGCCTTAGGGCTTCATTATTCTGTATATTTGGCCCCAGCTTTCTGGTCTTCTAAGTGCATAAAAAGCCCGAGCTTGGAATCTAGCTCCTTTAGACTTGGTCAATTTCTGAAGCCTGCAGCAGTGATATTTCCCTCCTTGATGCAATAGCCATGTTTCCATATAGAGTAAAGGTGTGCAGCCTCTGAAGAGGCTCAGCGCTCCTGTATCCTTGCTGCATATTTTTACCGTTAGGTCCAAGTCATCCTTCTTGGGCTAAATGTTCAAAGACTTGTGAGTGCCTCATTTCTTCCCATGTTGAAGCTGAACTAAGAGTGCTGTCAAGAGAGTACAGTCATGCAGTTGACAATAAGGGATGGTTCTCTGGGGAGGGGAAGAGAGAAGGATGGCTTTGGTAATGATATTAAAAAAGAGAGATATCAATTTTTTTTTCAAAAGGATATAAATTTTATGAGGACAAAAGGATCCCTCATAAAATTTACTACCTGGTTTCCCTACACCCAAGCACTATGTTCTATATGCTTGAAAAAGTCAGGATTTATTAAGCAACTAGTATAAGCCAAGCAAATGGCAGGGACTATGGGGAACAAAGGCAAAAGTAAAACAGTCCCTGCTCTTGAGGAGCTTATAATTTATAGGTAGGAGAAAGTACAGGTAGATGTAGATGTGTGTATGTCTGAAAATAAACACATACACCTATATTAGATCCAATACAAAACAAAAGGAAACCACAGATTCCATGAAATGAAAGGAAAGAAAGAAAGTATTCCAGGCATGGGAGACAAGCAGAACAAAGGCACAAAGACAGGAGATGGAGAGCCATGTGTGAAAAGGTACACAGTAAATATTAAAAAAATGAATAGAACTGACTACCATAAGTGTTTAAGGTGTGTGTGTGTGTGTGTGTTGTGTGTGTGTTTATGTAAAATCTGGGAAAACTGCAAGATAAATTATATACAGATGATAAGAAAGTCATGAAGGATGGAGGATAGAAAAACTGTTGGGTGTGAGTCAAACTTTTAATTTTTTTTCAAAATCATAAAAAAAAATTTTTTTTTGAAAAATATATAAATATAATAAGACTCCAAACCAATAGAAATCCATATATACAAGATCTGAATTCAGGCCTTCCCGACTCCAAGTCTAGTATCCACTATGCCACCTAACTACCTCAAAGTGTCATAGCTACTAGTAGGCAAATACAAGTTTCAAACCCAAGACTTCTTACAAAGTCTAGCCTTCTTTCCACTTCACTCGGTGCTCAATTAAAAGCTGGATGATTTAAGCTGACTATCTGTCCTTCATTCAACATACTATCCACAGAGAACATTCATGTTATTTTTACTACTTATCAGGTTATTCTGCAACTATAACCAAAATATTATACTGGGGATAAGTGGCCAGACTGGAGGAGAACAAAATAGAACTAGCTGATTATATATCACATAGAGGAGGAAATCAATTTGGAAGCAATGGGTGCTTTCTTAGGCATTCTCATGCAGAACTTTCAAGCTTGTAGCACTGTATGTTTTCTATAATCCCATTTCTCTTTAAATCACATTCAACCCCTCTTTGTGTGCTACTGATGTTAAGCATGAATGAATTCGGCCCTTGCACCATTAAAAACAAAAAAGCTTCTTACTTGCAGGAATGCATTGGCAGGAGTCCACAGGAACAAGATTTAACTTCTGAGCATGGCAGCCGGTATGTGCAGCTAATGGGTGGTCTTTGTTGAAAAAGCTTATAAACTTCACTGTCTTGGTTGTTCAGGCCTTGGCATCATCATTCTTTACCTGCCTACTCAAGTACGTGCCAACAAATTTTTAAATGTTGAAGGAAGGTTGTACAGACAGTCTTCATTTAAAACTTACAAATGATTGAATTTAACAAACCACAAAAACTTCCTGGATAATTGTGCGTATCATTGACCTACAAGCACTTTGCTCTCTGTTGAAATATCTTAGTATGACTCCTAGGCAACAGCTGAAATGTATTTTGCCCCTGCTGGATCCCCCTCCCCCAAGGGTTGCCACCCATTTCTCCCCAGTAAAGTATTTGGATTTAAATTACTGGAAGCTGTCAGAAACCAACTAAACGGATTTCATGAATAAGTTCAAATTCAGAAGTATGTTAAACATATTGAGAGATTACAAGAACACACCAGTATCTTCTACCAAACAAACTTAAAAAAAAATTGCTCTGCCTTCCAGTCTTTCACTGATGATCAGAGGGAGGGATCCTAAACAGAACTATTTTAAACTATTTAAATAGAACTATGTTTCCATTCTTATTCATTTATTGAGGAACCGTGCTTTGTCCCACCTGCTAAATGATGTCACCCCTTTGTTTAAAAGACAGAAGATGCAGCCAAGCCTACAATGGGCTGAGTCTTTCAGAAGCTAGCTCTTCTGTAGGACTGTTTTCCAGTTTGAAAACACTTAAGTTATACTCCATCTGCATCTATTCCCCTAGCTGTGTGTGAAACATTTATGGGGAAAATGGTTCATTCTCCCAGCTGTATTTTAGTCAACAAATCTCTTTATATCCTTGATATTTAACCCAATACTTTACTCATAAAACTTTATAGAGGAATTGGATGTGATCTAAATGTCCATTTGCCAAATCTTTTGAAGGGTGACTTTGTCAATTGAAATAACAGGGACTTCAAGTCACAAAAAGGTCACCAGTAGAAAGCATCATTACTGTTAGGGATGTCCATTTCCTACTAGATTGTGTATATGGGGTGTCCCCAAAGTCCTAGTGCAGTTTTAAGCTTATTAGCTTCAATAGCTTGAAACTGCACCAAGACTTAGGGGATCCCGTGTATCATATTAGGATCCTTACTGGTCATCTGCTTAATAAAAACTTATGATTTTAGCAAAAAAGTTCCAGAGGCATCTTATACAATCTAACCTTTCCAGCTTGTCTTATTATATAGTTCACACCTTTTGTAATGGCTAGTTTTAGATGTTTGGAAAAAAATTTTGAGGAAAATCAAAATCTATAGCTCCAATTCCATTTCTTACTGGAACATCTGTAAGACTTGAATTTATTCCATTTAAATAAAAACAAAATTAGTGAGGAGCATCTTGAGACTATGTTATCAGTGTTTCTATAGCATAGCATTTATTCTTAGCCATTCTTTCCCTCGTCTCTACAACATAATGGGAAATCTTACATTTACTTATCTGTATACTTACAGATATATCTATATCTGTATCTATATCTATATCTACACATACTTCTCCCTCCCCACCTATCCCCAGGATAATAAAAGCCCTTCAAGGCCATGGACTGGTACTTTTTTGTCTTTATATCCCTAACTGGTATCCCCAGCATAGTACCTGGTGTACAGTAGGTGTTGAAAATGCTTATCATATTGAATTAAAGTGCATCTTGTTTCTGTGGTAATGTAACTGACTGCACAGTGAAGCTTGGCAGCTGGGCTGCTCTTGAGAGTGAAAGTAGAAGACATTTTCCTTGCCCAGGCTAACTAAGCCCAGGTGAAGGATACAATGACAGGTGAAGAACAAAAGAGGAAAATCTTCCCTTCTTCATCCTAGAAGAATTGTGTTCTCCTGAGTAATGTAAACAATCAGATCCCCAAGTTATTAAAATTATTTAAATCTGCTGGTGCAAATAGTAATTTGAGGAGATCATCAACCCTGTTTTTTGGGAGGGTGACTTATTGGGAAGTGGTCAGGATGAAGAAAAAAAGAAAATGAGCTGAGTGTGGTTGGTTCATACTTGAAATTCCTGCTACCTGAGGGCCTGAGGTTGATGGATCTCTCAAGCTCTGGAGTTCAGAGCTGGAGTAGGCTAAACTTGTCAGATGACCACAACTCTTGTTATTTATTGTTTGTCCTTAATTCTCGAAGAAGACCATGACATCAGGGAGGTGATCTACATGTTTATTTGCCAGATCTTTTGAAGGGTGAGTTGGTCAATTGAAATAACAGAGACTTCAAGTAAAAAAAAAATGTCACCAGTACAAAGCAACAATGCTGTTAGAGATGTCCATTTCCTACCAGATTCTGTATATAGAGTGTCCACAAAGTCCTAGTACAGTTGTAAGCTCATTAGTTTTAATAGCTTGAAGCTTCAAGAAGACTTTGGGGACCCTCTATAACTTATTAGGATCCTTGCTGATCATCTGCTTAATAAAAACTTAAGATTTTAGCAGAAAGTTCCAGAGGCATCCTATACAAGGTAATCTTCTCAGCTTGTCTTAAGTAGTTTCCACTTTTTATGAAGGCTAGTTTTAGATGTTTGGAAAAAAAGATTGAGGGAAATTAAAATCTATGGATCAGGTTTCATTCCTAAATTGAAGCTTTCCATCCACCACATCTCAAAGTCTACAAAAGGGTGGTGATTTCTCCTAGTGGAGAGATCACCTATACTGACAAAATGATGAATCTTTGAAATAAGGTAGTGAAATGATCCCATAATATGTCATTTTATTAGTGGCCTCACTGACAAGAGGGGGACTTTGTCCCAGATAAATGCCAAATAAATGACAGCTGTAACTTTGATAGCATGTTGGTACAGTTTCCATATTAGAACACATACTTAGCTGAAATTCAAATACAAATGTTAGGTGCAAGGAAATAGAAGAAACAAAGCTGGGGAAAAGTAATTAGTGAAAAAATCCCTGGATATTAGTAGAAGAGACTTAGACTATCTGATACTTTTAAGAATTTATATACATTCTAATTCTGTTAAGAACACAGGTCAAATCCCATGACTATAAAATCTTGTAGAAGAAAACAATCCTAAATGCTTTAAATCCACTTATTCAAGCTATTTTTGTTAGAACATAATTCTAGGAAAATAAAGAATGGATAGTCTCTTAGTCTATACTGTAATGACAAAATAACTACAAATATGTCACTATGTAAATGGAAGGAACCTGGGGGAAAATGAAACAATATTATGCAATTATAATGAAAATTCAACATCTTGTTGAAGACAGGAGAAAATACACCTGTAGGGGGACAATAGGTGTGGAGCAATCAGCTGTTGACATACGTGGTGGGTATGTTGGTTAGTTTTCCTGAAACCCTTTCCCTCTTCTGCCCCTACTCTGGCCCCACCTTTATTTATTTGATTGTTTGGTTGGTTGCTTGATAATAAGGAATGGCTCCCTCCGGAGGGCAAGGAAGATTGGTCTACAAGTTACCTGGCCATTTATCACTGTGGCTACTTACTACATATTGGGCAAGTCATCTAATGGCTCACTGCCTCTCAGGGTTTCAAGTTCCTGCTCTGTAAAACTAAAATTAAACAAATGAACCCTTGAGAAGACTAAAATTATCCACAGTACTCATTTTATAGATGAGGAACCTGATAGAGAGGTACAGCAACTTAACCCAGGGCACACAAGTAGTAAGCAAGGAATAGTGGCCCTTGAAACCAATTCAATTCTCATTTGGGAAAAAGAAAAAAAAAAACCAACAACTGGAACCAAGATCCTTTTTGGAATAGGGTCTGAATCTTCTCCAAATTGCCAACATTTGTGAGTTTTCTATGATTTATTTATGATGATTGTTAGCTACTTGAAGTGAGGGACCATGTCCAATGCATTTTTTTTTTAATCTCCCCCAGGTCCTAGTACAATGGATGGATATTGTAAATGCTCAAGGAATATTTGTTGAATCACTTAATGTCAGACTTTAAAAACTTAGAATTTTCATTCTTTTTTATAGGATCTGGGCTTTCTAACCAGTATGTTAACAAGCATCCATGTGTTCCAAAGTTATCATTAGCAGATAGGTTTCCAGCATCTCCTTTAATTCATTAAACAACAGCTCTTCCCAGGTAGGACTGCCTCATAAGGGCTATTTATATTACCCAAATCTCTCTTCCGTAATTCTAAGTAACCCTTACCCTTCTCTTTCTCTCTATTAGAAAATCTAAACTCAGAGTTCACTTTAGATTGAGAGGATCTGCCCCTCCCACCAAACTGCTCTTTATAGCTGTATTAAGGGTGGCAGCCCTCTCTCCTACTTGACTACCAGGAGTCAAGCTAATTGTTTTCAAAGTCCTCCTGGGACAAAGTACCCTATACCTACCAAAGGTATATAGAGAGTTTTTTCTTAACGTGCTCTTGTGTCACACACACACACACACACACACACACACACACACACACACACACACACCCCTTGCCTCCTCGTATCTTGAAAATGCATAGATAAACTACAGGAAAAAAAAAAAGGAAATAACTGAAGTGCTGCATTTCTGAATCATCTCCTAAGTACGTCCTGACAAAGGAAAATCTCAGTGAGTTGCAACCTAGAAATGCCACTTTCCTGGACCAATCCTCTCATCTCGCATATTGCCTTGAGTTGGCATCTCAGGGAATAATCTCAAGGTATAAGCCAATGCTTTTTCTGGCTCTCATATCGTCACAGATGCCTTTTATATTTCTTTAAGTAACTATTAATCAACTCTCAAGGGGCATAGGCTAGAAAACTTTGACTTGATTTCCCCACAGGTCCCCGCTTCCCCACATCCCCCCCCCACTCTCTCTTTACTTTCATTGGATTTAATCCCCTCTCAAACTGCACAATGGAACAGCCAGAGGTAAAGATAAGGAGATAAAACCCGCAAGCCTTGGTATTGTGTTTGCTAATCTGTACCATTTACATAAGGGTTAGAGGGCCAGTTTTGTCATTTAAACAGGCTTAAAAGCCCCTTTGCAAATGAGATTTAGGCTCTACAAAAGCTTGCATTCTAGGAACTGCCTGGAGCTTCTGCTGGCCTTGCTGTGGGGAGCTGACTTGGCTGAAGGAAGACCTGGCTACTTGTTTGGCCTCACCACAGTGGATGCAAAATTGCTCCCTGCAGCCGAGACCCAAGGGAGAGCAAAGTGATTAATTTTTTTTCAAGAGGTAAGGAAGGTGTAACAAAGCAGTTAATAGCATCCTAATAATAGGATCCTGAAAGGTCCAGACTTTTCACTAATGCCATTGCCTTAACATTAGTTTTGAACTTTTCAAATTCAGAAACAGGCCTTGCAAATCTCCAGAAGCTCAGTCCACTAATAAAATTCAGAGACAGAAAGGCTTAAAATAGCTGGGAAGTCAGGAGCAGGCTAATCTAGCCTCTGAGGTTCACTGTGGCTGTGAGTGGCATCAGATAAAAGGGTAAACTCCAGAAGGGACTCTATTGCCAAAGAGAGAGCTAGAAGCAAACTTGTTTTCCTCTAATCTTGACGCTCTTAACCTTTTTTTGTGTGTGTAATAGACCGCTTTGGCAGTCTGGTGAAACCTGAGGACCCTTTCTCAGAACAGTATTTTAAATGCATAAAATAAAATACATAAGGGTACAAGGAAACCAATTATATTGATATATAATTAAGTCAGTTATCAAAACATTACTTTACAAGCCCACAGACCCCAAATTAAGAACCCCTGCTTAACTGAAAAGAGGTTACCCTTTCTGGCCCTTACCTTACAAAAAAAAAAACATTTTTTTTTAAAAACCAGACATTTGCTTTTATTGGTATAAAGAGTGAACTCTCAATGAGGAGACTCCATTTACCAATGTAGATCAGCACCTGCTGTTGAGCATGGTCTTGACAGCCAACATATTTCAGATAACTTGAACCCACATCTTCAGGAGTCAGAGAGCAATTTGCTGTCTGTCCACTATATTGTACTGCCTCTCCACAGAAGCATCCTGTGAACACCAATAAGTATCTGTTAATAACATGTGTTATTCTTTTACCTGGCACACCTGGAGCAGATGTTCAATGTGACCTTTGCCTGGGGTTCAGGAAGATGAGCTGTTCGAGTGGGGTTAAATTTGCTCCCAGAAGGCATCAGGGTAGTTACTCCTTCCATTCTCAAATCATCTAGGTCCTCTGTAAAAACATAAATGATTACAGGCTCCGAGTTACAATAGAAAAAAAAAATGGTTGTAACAATGGGACATTTTTGCCCTATAGCCATTAAGGAGAAAGGGAAAAAAAGTTCACTCTTAGTATGAATTAACCAACTGCATCAGAGAACATTCTGTAAAATGTAGTTTTTTAAGGTTTTTTTTTTTTTTAATGCAAGGATCTTACCTTATTTTTCAATATCTGTTAAAATTTGTTGCTGGATATTGGTAGAAAACTTCACTAAAAGAGAGGAGATTCGGAGAAGGAGAGAGACACAATAGCCATTTTCAAATATCTGAAGGGTTGTCACGTGCAAGAGGATTACACTTACTCTGTGTAGAGTAATAGAGTTGAAATAATGCCACAAGTAGAAAATACAGTAAAAACTGATTCATGGAATAAGTGGATACCTAAATTCCCTTTCAGTTATAAAACCGTGATACTATGAGCCTGTGAACATCATGGGATGGGTAGAAGTCATGGGCAGAGAGATTTCTGGCCAAAAGTAAGATTTTTATTTCTAATAATTAAACTGAACTGAAAAAAGAGTGTGCTGTATTAATAGATTATGAGCTTGTCTCTTGAACTGTTCAATCAATAGTTTGATGACCACTGGTCAGAAGATGAGTATCCCATACCCAATGAGAAGTTAGATAAGATATTCCTTCCCCTTCTAATATAACATCATGCAATAAAGGATATTTTGGGTGGAAAGCGCCCCATTTCAAAGAGAAAATCACACCATCATCCTTTTTGCTAAGACAGTATCAGCACAAAGTAAAGAGCTTGAAAATGAGTTTGTTCAGTTGTGTTTTTGGAGTGCCATGACATAAACATGTCACCTTATCTTGATGAGAATATTGTCTTACCCAGAAAAAAAAAAAAAACATTGGCACCATACTTCATTCATTCATCCATTCTCAACAGATAAAACATCTCCCTAGGCTTTAAGGGTGATGGCAAATATAATTGCATTGCAAATGCAAATGGACTGAATGATTTCTAAGATTTTCTCATCACTAAATCCTATGATCCAATGAAATGATGTTCTTCATTATGGTCAAGCCCTAGAATGACTCTGGGAACTATTGTTTAGCTTTAAAAAAAAAAAAAAACTATAAAAAAGACAAAACTCCTCCAACGTTTGTTATTGTTGTTCAGTCGTTTTCAGTTGTGTTGGACTCTTCCTGACCCCATTTTGAATTTTCTTTGCAAAGATATTGAGGCTGTTTGCCATTTCCTTCTCTTGTTCATTTTACAGATGAGGAAACTAAGGCAAACGGAGTTAAATGACTTGCCTAGGGTCACACAGCTAGTAAGTGTCTGAGGGCAGATTTGTACTCAGAAAGATGACTTTGTGACTCCAGGCCTGCTACTCTATCCACTGTACAACAGGCTTGACTTGAAATAAGGAAAAGGCCTGGGTTTGAAAACTACCTCTGCCATTTTCTGGCTGTGGCATTAATGATGAATTACATAACTTTGAACTTTTGTTCTCTCCTCTGTACCATGGGAATTAAAGGGACTTGTAATACTTACCTCTCATGGTTGTTTCGAGGCCAGAATGGGATATATGTTAAGTATTTAAGTACTTTGCAAACCTTACAACTCTGTCAATTACAGATTTTAATGATGACATGTACCTGTGTCACAGTAACTTTTGCTTTTTATTATATATTGCTATATGTTTCTTCCTGCTTATCCCCATTATCCACTTTGCCATTGCTTTCTGTGTGATATTCATCTTCACTTCTTCTGGGACTGCTTCATGTTGCAAAGCCATATAATATCACCAGTGGAATGAATACTGGTATAAAAAAAATGGACATTTATTTCTAGGAGAAATTTGGTGACACTGTAGTAATTTTGCAATTTTCCAAAGGTAATCCAGACTGCTTGCCCCCTGGACCTACCTCATTGTCTATTTGTACTTGGTAACTTGAGGAGAGAAGTTTTGTTTTTGTTTTGTTTCATTTTGCTTTGTTTTTTGGCAATTGGGGTTAAATGACTTGCCCAGGGTCACACAGCTAGTAAGTGTCAAGTATTTGGTCTGAGGCCAGATTTGAACTCAGGTCCTCCTGACTTATTGGCTAGTACTCTATCCACTGCACCACCTAGCTGCCCCCTAGAGATAAGTTTTTGTTGATGTTAAAGTTGCAAATCAGACTTCAGGGGCATTATGAGAGAGAGAGAGAGAGAGAGAGAGAGAGGGGGGCAAGGAAGTAGAATCATCAAGTATAGATGGCTTTTTCAAGGAGTTTAGCTGAGAAGAGAAGGAGAGTTATAGAATGATAATTAGGGGGCATGGTAGGATCCAGTGAGGTTAGGAGATATATGCTAGGCAAACATGTTTACCACTGTAATGGTGGAGATCAAGAGCTGAGCTCATGTTGAAGAATAATTTGGCATGGCTTTGAAGGTCCTTCAGATGGTCCTGTTTGTGGATAACCTTGTGTTGGTTGTATCAAAGCTGGGAAAGTTTCAATGTCTCCTCTCAGGGATGGTTAATCACTCAAAAGAGTTTGGCCCAACTACCCACAGAGGAAAAAACACATGATTTAAATGTCTGTTGGCCAAATTGCAACATGCATTTGGATAGACAGTCTATATAGACTTTGTCCGTCAATATCTTCAAAGTTATCAATGCATTTTAAATAGCCAAATCTAAGAGTCTTTTTATCAATACTCTTCCTTCTTCCTATTTCTGTGTCATTTGATATTGTTGATCACCTTCTCTGGGGTACTTTCTACTATCTTGGTTTTTATGACTCTTCTCTTTCTTGATTCTCCCACCTGTTTGGCTGTTCCTTTATAATTTTCTTTGCTGGATCTTCATCCCTGTCATCCCCATTAACTGTGTACATCTCCAAGGTTCTATTCTAATCCCTCTTCTCTTTTCTTTCTATTTTTAGTGATGTCATCTCCTCCCATAAGTTCAATTATCATCTCTATGCAAATGATCCCCCTATCTAAATCCATTCCCAGGCTCTCTCCTGAGCTATAGTCCCAAACCACCCCTGACTACTTGACATTTCAAAGTGGATATCCCATAGGCATCTCAAAACTCAACATCTTTAAAATAGAACTCACTATCTTTCCCTTAGTACTAGCTCCTGGTAGAATCACTCTGCCAAATTTCCATGTAGATTAAGAGCACCAAAATTCTCCCAGTCATCCAGATTCTTAACCTTGATGTCCTCCTAAACTCCTCTCTTTTAATCAAACACATCTAATTATTTGCCAGATTTTATAGTACCATTCTCCTCTATATCTCTCACATAAATACCACATTTAATGAAGGACATTCATAAGGTGAATAGTATACTTAGGAGGCTAGCGAGAGGGGTGAGGGGGCTCAAGACAATGTCATATTTGGTTGAAGGAACTAATGATTTGTAGTAGGGGAGACATAGTAACTATTTTCAAGTATTTGAAGGACCATCATGAAAAAGGATTAGACTCATTCATTTTGAATCAGGAAATAGTAACAATGAGTAGAATTTGTTGAGGGGCAGCATTACTCTTGACCCAAATTTCTTAACAAGAAGAGCTACCCCAAAGTGCAATGGACTTCCTCTGGAGCTATTGTCCACCTGGAGGTCTTTCAGTAAAGACCGACACTGGATTAGATATTTCTGAAATCTTTCCAACTTTGAAACTCTGTCATTCTCTAATGTGGTTTCTTGAGACTGGACCCTAGAGCACTGGGAAGTAAAAGCAACCTTAAGGTCTCTCCATGATTGGACTCAAGTTATCATAGTTTTATTAAAGCAACTACCATGTTCAAGCAACTCTCTACTCTTCAAGATTAGAAGTTGTAGAATTCCATATCGGAAATCACATATCCAAATACACAGATGCATATTTGTACATATGTGTATATGTCTATGAACATGCATTATAAATGTTAACTGTGTATTATAACTTTGAGAATCCATCCCAAGGAAGGGTGGTTTAGACTTAGAGATTTAAGGACAAAAGTGAAATAGCAGTTCCCCGAGAGAAGCTTACATCACATTAGCATACCTCTCATTTCTCTATCTTTAATAGAGGTTGAAGTTCAGGCCACCACACAAAAGATAACAGAAATCTGGAAAAGTTCTCAAAAAAGGTGACTAACATATGCAAATGTGTTGACAAGTGTTATATTCTGAAAAAGGGGAGGGTGAGGATCCAAGAGGACAGTCATTACCAATGGGAGGGATAGAGAAGATTTCATATAGTGGTTGACTCAAGTTTGATTCTAAAAGATGTATAGGAAGTAAACAAATGAAGAGGGAAAGTGTGAGCAAAAATACAGATGCAGAAAAGTACAGGACATATTTGGGGAACAAAATTTACTCCAATTTGGCTACAATATAGAATATTTGGGAAGAAGTTGACATGAGACTACAAAGGTACTTGAATGTAAGGCAGATAAGGTAAGGGAGGACTGGGTGGAGAGGGTTAAGAGAACATCATTTAAAGTCTCTTGTAGTAGCATGGACAAATAATAATTAGGGCTTATATTAGGATTGAGGTAGGGGTAATAAAGAGGAAGGGCAGATGTGAGAAATGTTCCAGAGGTAGAATTAACTAGTTTGGATATGAGGTGTGAGGGAGAAGGAAGAGTGAAAGATCATATTGAGATTTAAAAAAATAGTTGATAGGGTGAATGATAGTGCCAGTAGTAAGAGTGAAATCAAATGGCTCCACAGACTTAGGAGGGTGTTGATTTGGGACGTGTTGAATTAGAGGTGAGTTACCCAGGAGGAAAGATTCTGTAGATGGTTAAACAGGTGAGTCTGGAGCTTAGGATCAGGAATAGAGATAGAGATTTGAAAGTTATCTGAATTGAGTTGGTAGGTGAAATCATCAAAATGGAACAATTAACAATGTTCCTTCTATATGTTTTGTTTTCTTTACAAATGGGATGTTTTGGACAAGACATTAGTCGGTCAGTTGACAAGCTTTTTACTAAATGCTTACTTTGTGCAAAGCACTGTATGAAACCTGACAGACACAAAGAAAGGCAAAAACACAGTCCCTGACCTGAAGAAGCTCACATTCTAATGGCACAGATAACATGAAAACAACTGGACATACAAGTTACATGGCATAGTAGATAGAGCACTGGGCTTGGAATCAGGAAGACTCATCCTCCTGAGTTCAAATCCTGTCTCAGATACTTACTAACTTTGTGACCCTGGGCAAATCACTTAATCCTATTTATCTGTTTCCTCATCTATAAAATGAACTGGAGAAGGAAATGGCAAACCACTCCAGTAGCTCTGCCAAGAAAACCCTAAATGGGGACATGAAGAATCAGACATGACTCAAAGGACTCAATAATGATGAAAATGGAAATAATCTCAGAGAGAAGGCAGTCACAGTGGGGAGACCAAGAGAAGCCTCTTGCCAAAGATTTAAGCTGAGACTTGAGGGAAGCCAGAGCAACCTCAAAGAAGAGGCAAAGAGGGAGAGTATTTCCAGGCATAGGACTAAGATAGTGAAAAGGCATGGGGCAGCTAGGTGGAGAATTGGATAGAGTGTTACTTCTGAAGTCAGGAAGTCTCATCTTCCTGAGTTCAAATCTGGCCTCAGACACTTACTAGCTCCATGATCCTGGGCATGTCACTTAACCCTGTTTGCCTCAGTTTCCTCAGCTGTAAAATGAGCTGGAGAATGAAATGGTAATCTACTCCAGTATCTTTGCCAAGAAAACCCCAAATGGGGTCAGGAAGAGTTAGACACAACTGAACAACAACAAACAAAAGTGAAAAGGCATATAGGAGGGAGATAGAATATCACTCATGAGGGATAAAAAGAAGGTTGATGTGTCTAGATTGTACATTATGTGGAGAGAAATTAAGTATGAAAAGACTGAAAAAGTAGAAAGGAGCCAGATGGTGAAGGTCTTATATTTCATCTTACATATAATAGGAAACCACTAAAGTCTAGAGTTTATTGAGTTGTAGAGTGACATAGTCAGACCTGAACTTTAAGAAGCCTAACTTAAAAGCTGAGTGGAGGATGGAATGGAGTAAGGAGAGACCTGAGGCAGGGAAACCAACTAGTAGTCCATCTCAATGGGCCAGGTTTGCAGTGATGATGTCCTGTACCAGGATGGTGGTAGTGGAAATGTTTCTTTGTATTACTATGTAATATAACCATAAACCCTAATTTGCTTCTGTTTTACTATCAAGGAGAATGACCTTCAGACTAAGAGAGATAGAATAAAAATAACAAGCTTGCTTTCTACAGCTTCATCTAAGTCATTTATAAAAAAAAATATTGAGTAGGACAAAATTGAATAGAGAGCCCTGTGATACACCCTTATAGACCTCCTTTTTGGTTGATACCAATCCACTATTTAGCAGTGTTTGGATATTGCCTTTTACCTACTTACAAATTCATCTACCCAAACTATCATGAGTCTCATATTTCTTCATGTCATCTACAAGAATATCATGTATTTTAAAAATGCTTTGTGGTATATCTCTGGCATTTTCTTGATTAGGATAATCATCCATTTTTTTTTAAAAAATGAAATCAGTTTCATATGACTTCTAAGTGAATTCATGCTCTTTCCTTTGTGACCAAGCTTTATTGTGCTTAAACATGCTTACCAAGGGCCCCAATTCTATCCCAGAACTTTGCCAGGTGTAAAACTCAGCACTTGATAATTTCTAGGTTCCATTGTCTTTTCTTCTATTTTTGAATAAAAATTGATTTTTCCTAATTTCTAATCTAAGGACACTATTCCTATTCTAAAGATTTCTTCTTAAATTAGAAGAATCACATATTTGTTTAAATTATTTCATGATACTGGAGTATAATTTGTCTAGATCTGGATATTTGTATTCATTAAGATTATTATTTTTGTCTTATTGACTCTCATCTATCTTGGAATTCAATTCCTTCCTAATTAGATTGTATATACTTTTCAATTTAAAGGTTATTCTCCTTATTAAAAAAATACAAAAACCAAATAGGATATGAGTAGTTCTTTCTTTCTGTCACCCATTGCTCTATTAACCATTTGCTTTCTTGTTCTTAAGGCCTTAGATACGCTTAAAGAAATGAAGTTAATTTTTTGGAGGGGGAGTTGTCCTTAATCTTTATAAGATGCATCATGGTACAGTGGATGAAGGGACAGCTTTTGAGTTGGGTTGAACTAGGTTCAAATTCCACCTTTGACAAATATTGCTTATGTTAATCAGTCAGTGATATTGGTTGGTTGTTTGGTTATTGTCTTTCATTCTCTATTTGTTTCTCTATTTGCTAAGCACCTAGTATATGCTGGGCACTGTACAAAAGAAAGTCTCTGCCTTCAAGGACCTCACAAATTCACGGGGATGTCTATCATTTATAGGGCCTGCTATGTGTCAGGCACTGTGTTAAGTGCTTTACAAATATCATCTCACTTGATCCTCACAGTAATCCTAAGAGGTAGAGGCTATCAATTTTCCCATTTTACAAATGAGGAAACTGAGGCAAACAGAGGTTAAGTGACTTGTCCAAGGTCACATAGCTAATGAATGTCTGAGGTAGGATTTGAAGTCACATCTTCCTGACTCAAGGTCTCCCAGAGACCTGGGCAACTGTCTAATGCTGTACTTTTCATAGAAGTTACAGATTTTCATCAGTGGCAGTAGTTTCCACACCAGAAGGTCTGGTGTGTTCTTTATGGACACTTTGCCATTGTTTCTAGCTCTTCTAAATGTTCTTTAAAAATCTGAGCTCATTAGACAGGTTCTTGTGCAGTACATTTCTTCTCCTACTCCCACATTTGAATAATTTGTGATTTTCGTTCCCTTGTTTCATTTTTAAGAGTTTTTCATGTTTCTTGAGCTGTCTTCCCTTTTATAATTTCCTGCAATGGAATCATATCTCTCATTTCTCAGAATCTTCTGAAATCTGAATTACATGGTCACTTTCTTCCAAAGTTCTTGCCATTTTCATTTCACACACCAATTCTTGGTCAGAATTAAGTTCAAAAAAGCAGCTTCCCTTGCTTCTTTCTATCTAAACCTTATGTAGAATGCAATCATCACCAAAGCATTCCATTAATTTACTGGATGCTATGATTTTAGTGTAATAAGACTTCTAACAGATGTCAAAATATTTAAAGCTGCCATCGTTACCAAATAGTGATCTGCTAATCTTGTGATTTGTTTTAGAAGAGCATTATCCATATTTACTTCCTGAAGTTCTATTTCACTGGGGTTTTTCAAGCACAGACTGAATGACCATTTATCAGCAAAATTATAGGGGGGATTAATGCATTGTACTTCCAAGAGTCCTTCTTCTTCTAAAATGATAAGATTCTAA
This sequence comes from Vombatus ursinus, assembly GCF_900497805.2. Classification (NCBI taxonomy): domain Eukaryota; kingdom Metazoa; phylum Chordata; class Mammalia; order Diprotodontia; family Vombatidae; genus Vombatus; species Vombatus ursinus. Next base: position 14,905,762 of record NW_020954590.1, on the reverse strand, counting down.
ATGCAGAATCACCCAATGACAAAACTTGTGTTTCTCTATCCTCACCCAAATGCCATTCATCATTGTTCATCTTCTTGTTCTTAGATTTCTAGATAGTCTGCCCCTTATTTCAAACAGTTTCTTTGAATAAGGATATCTTTCCATTGCTATGTGACAGTCAGGAATCTCATTTCACCACATAGACAATCCGAATCTATAAGTGTTATGCTTAGTTCCTTTCATTATTATTGTCTCCTAGGATTTATTAGTTACTTTTTCACTGTTATTTTTTCCACAGCATACTCATCACCCTCTACAGAAACTAGTTTTAGAGTATAATCTCTTAAGACAGAAATTAATCCTGTTTTTGAAATTTAGACACTCTGATGGTGCTGCCATATTTTTTTTTCAATCTTCAGGAAAATCTCAACTGGAACAAATGTCTCTCTTGTGTTCAGATGAATGTAATGACTGAGCCCCCACTAAGCTTCAGAGTTGAGTGAAGACTGACAGAAAAGCTGAGGACAAGAATAAATTATAAAAGGACCTGAGCTGAATGTCAGCAGAGAAATTGGGGAAATGGCACACTTCCAGGGGATCTTATGCATTCTTCCTCTCCTACTGGTTTGGGGGTGGGGGAGAAATAGTAAGAGCCATAGTTTTTAATGCCCTGTAGGAAAAAAAAAATTCCTGACCACTGACTTTCACTTGATGGTGTAGATCAGGGCAGAGACGAAATTAAATAAGCACACCTGAGGAAATGCTGATGATCAAATAACCTTTGGAACTGGAGAACAAGAAGGCAGTCTGCCTCTATAGAAACTTTGCTGCTTTGGGAGAAACTAGTAGGCTATCCTGAACCACACTAACAGACTGGGTACGGATCCACCAATAGTGTTTGTTGTGAGTAGAAAAACTCCAAAGTGCACAGCTTACTGGTTGCCCTCTAGGAGAGACAGGGTTGTGAATTGAACTTTCACCTTTCGTCTCACCTTTCACATAAAGGGCTACTTCCTGAAAAGAAAAAGTTCATGTATGCTAAAGGGATTGCCCATTTGCTTCATTCTTTTCCTGCAATGCTGATTGAAGATTAATGCATTCTTTTTTTTTAATCAATCAGTGGAACACAAATACAGTTATTTAACAAAGGGAAGAGCCAGAAGATTTGAAGAGTTGAGCCATAAGTATCTAATGGGATTACCCATATGTTACAAACTCCAGGCTGAGATAAATGTCAACTCCCACAAAGAGGCAACATTAAAAGGAGAGAGGCAACTAGCTCTCTGAGAGTCAGAGAGAGTTTGCCGATGACTCATCAGTCCTCTGGTGTTTGCTGGTATACCTAGAAAGCAAGAATGAGTGTTTTACTTACTACTGAATAGGGCCAGAAACTAGTCAAGAACACCACTTAGTAGCTACATGACTATACCTAAATAGATAGATGTGTATGTCTGTAGACATCTATCTATCTGTCTGTCTGTCTCTGTCTATTTATCTATCTATACTACATATATACATATATGTCTATAAATGCACACACACATGTATATATATGTGTATGTGTGTAATGTATATATATATATTATACGAGGACAAATATAGAGTGATTCAGGCAACTAAGTATAGATAAATACTCTGGTTTGATTTGTGCTATCAGTCAGTAGGTCAACAAGGATGTATTAAGTGTCTACTATATATCAGGCACTATGCTAAGTGCTGGGAAAATAAAAACAAAAACATGACTCCTGCCCTCAAAGAACTCACTTTCCAGCAAGGGAGACAGCAGGCAAACAACTACATACATACAAGACACACATTGTAAATGAGAAGGAATCCTAAACCCAGGGTACTAGCAGTGGGAAGGACAAGCAAAGCTCTCGTGGAAGCTGGAATCTGAACTAACATCATCACTATAAACATTCATCCTCATTTCTGTCCCTTGATAAATTCCTTTGGGTAAAAGAATGAAGAAATCCAAATGAATGTTGCAATTTACAGAATGCAGCTTCTTGAAATTACAGCATGAGCTGCTGTTAAGGTTGCCTCTTTTCCCCTTTCCTTTGCAGTATGCTCCAGATAAAAAACAGGAACTCGATATACTTTTGCCATCACTTACAAACCAACCAAATGCCACAGAGTATTCCTATTCTGTCAAGAACTTTGGAAAAATCATGTCCTCCATTGTTCATTTTTGCTGGAATCCTTCCTTCTGCCTTTGTCATTTACTTACACATGAAAAGCTGCAAAATATCTCCACTCTATCTGGTATTTTGCAAAACCCTTTCCAATTTTGTTCCACTTTCTCAGAACATGGAGTTGGCTTCCTATGCTGACTTTTTTGGGGACTCTTGAAAGAGAATACACTGCTATAAGTGCAATACCGTACATGTCACCAGGCACATTAATCACCTATCATGTACAGACTATTTTGCTAGGCACTAGGGGAGATACAAAATTTAGAAGATTTTTTTGGTCTATTACATCTCTATTGTTCTCCACTAGTTCCCAATAGCAACCATAAAATGGTCACTTCCGTTTCTCCCACCTATTCTTCAATAGATTTAAATCCTAGATTTAATCCAGAATCTCAAATTAAATAAATGGACTTGGATAGTGGAACAAGCACTGAACTTGGAATCAGATAGGCTGGAGTTCCAGTTAGTCTCTACTGTTTACTCACCATATATACCCTAGGAATCTTATAGAATCTTTCTGCACTTTAGTTTCTTCATACATAAAATAGGATAATAATATTTGCAGTATCTCAGTTTTTCTAAAGAAAGCACTTTGTATACCTGAAAGCACTATAAATGAGATAACATGTAAATAAATCACTATAAAATATTGTTATCATTAGAATTAGTATTTTAATTATTGCTTACCTTACAGGGTTTTTCCATAGTTCACATAAAAAGGATTTGTGAATCTGAGTGGAGTATAAGCATAACATGAGCTAGCAGTGTGATACATAGTAGCAAAAACTAATACCATCCTAGACTTCAATGAGAGGTAGAAGGTTTTAAATGAAAAAAGGTGATAGTTTTCTTGTATTTGGTTATGGCATCACCACATCTATACCATTAGGTTCAGTCCTAGGAAACACTTTTAGTAAGGATATGCATAAACTGCCTAAGGAGATGGAATCAGAATAAGATTTGGACTTTTGGAGCACAACTTAAAATATAGAAATGACGGAGAGTGACTCCATGACTGGAAAAAGTCAAATATCCAAATTTTCAACAAAGAGAATGGACCCTATAAACCATAGGCCCAATGACTTTGACTTTGATTCATAGCAAAATCAATAACGTGTTTTTAGAAATTATTTGGGCACATGTAGAAAAGTAAGCAGTACTCACAAAAAGCCAGCAGGTTTTGGTGTTATTTCCTTTAATGAGAGAGTTACTTAACTCATAAGTGCAGGGAATATTCTAGATATAGTTAATCTCTGTTTCAGCAAGGTAGTTGATAAAGTCCTGCTATTCTGGATGAAAAAATGAAGAAATGGTTAGATATGGTTCGACTTAGTTGAATGACTGCACTCAAATCCATTAATATTTAATATGAATTTGGAAAATGAGAACTTCAAAGGTAGGTTTCAAATGGGGAGTCCCAGAAATCTGTACTTATCCCTGTTTAACATTTTCATAAATGACATGGATAAGCACTTATAAAGAATGATTATCAAATTTGCAGGTATCAGAAATCTTGCTGAGAGAGCTAATATACTGGATTTCAGAGCCAGCATTCATCATAACCTTGACAAGCTAGAACATAGGTTCATCATGAAGATGATGATGATGATGATGATGATGTTGATGACGAGGATGAAATTTAATAGAGATAAATGTGAGGCCCTACACTTGGGTTCCAAAAGTCAGCTTCATAAGTATAATCTGGCGGAAATATGGTTAGACATCATGAATTTGTCTGAAAATAATTGAAGTTTTGAACTGCAAACTCAGTATAGTGCTTTATGGTAGTTAAAGAAAAGCAAAGGTGATATTGTGCTGCCTTCAGAGAAATATGTCTTCCAAGAATAAGGAAGTGACAGACCCATATATACTGCCCTGGTCAGACCACATGTAGAATGTTGTATTTAGTCCTGTGGTCCATATTTTAGGAAAAGCATTGTTAAGCAGGAGAGTAATTAGAATGGTAAATTGGTTTGATTGCATTCCATGTAACAATTGTTGGGAGAATTGAGTATATTTTGACAGTAGAAGAGGAGAAAATGTTTTGGGAAAGGGAGAAAGCAGAGGTAATGGTTATATTAAAATATGTGAAGGCCTGTCTACTGGAAGAGGGGACAGCTTTGTTTTGTTTGGCCCCAGAAATTTCATAATATAAGTTGCAAAGCTTTAGTTTATATATAAAGAAAAACTTCCTAATGAGAACTCTTCTAAAGTTGAAGGGACTATCTCAGGAGGTAGAAGAAGAAGACAGATGGGGGTCTTTAAGTAAAGCTGAATTATTACCTTTCAAAAGGGATTTGTTTTGTAGAGTGTGATCTGGACTAAGTGACCCCCTGAGGTCCCTTCCAAATGCAAAATTGTATGATTCTAAGGATGTAGATTTAAGAATGAAATAAAGAAAAATTTCCTAACAAAGCTATTCAAAAGTTGCATGTACTAGGTGACTGGGCTGTTACTCAAAGTCTTCAAACAGAGGCCAGTTGATCAGCTGTTGTAGATTTTTGTGGGGGAGGAGTGAGCAAGGGAAAGAGATTCTCATTCTCATTTGAAATTAGTTATTGTAGCGGATAGAGCATTGGATTTGAAGTCAGGAAGGTCTCAGTACAAATTCTGCCCCATTCACTTACTGTGTGACCCTAGGAAAATCACTTAATCTTTCTCTGCCTCAATTTCCTCTAAGGTAAAATGGGGATAATAATAGTACTTCCCCACAGTTTTGTTGAGACACTTGAATGAGATAATGTACATAAAGTGCTTTGTAAACCCTGAAGTGTCCTGGGCAGCTAGAAGTCATAAAGGATTGAGTATTGTATTTTAAGTCAGGAAGATTTGATGTGAAATCCTGCTTTCCTTGCTTATAAGCTCCATGACTCTGGGCAAGTCTCCCAACCTCTCTCAGTCTCAGTTTCTTCATCTGTAAAATGAGGATAATAATAGCATCTATCCCCCAGAGTTGTTATGAGGCTTAAAAGAGAAAATATATATGAATTGCTTTGTTAACAATGAACCACTATATAAATGCTAGCTATTATTGCTAACAATAAAATGAGTTCATTGTGATGGTTATTAGAGTCACAATATTTGAAGGGAGCTTGGGTGACAATTTGATCCCACAGTGACTTTTCTTTCCTCAGAACTCCCATGGCATGAATTGTCCATACCACTCATTTGACACTTACTGTTCTTATTACTCAAAGTTCATGTGTATAGGTTTTGTCTCCAAGACTATATTTAAAGCCATACTGGCACAGATTATATTCTTGACTTTAAGACAGTTTTGGTGAACATGTAGTCGTTGGCAGAGATCACATAAACACAAACAAGTGAGACATGAACAAAGAGCAGTTAAAAAGCAACAGAGAGTAGTTTTCTAAAGTGAATATTATCATGTGCCAGAAAGGGATGGTATACAGAGTGGTGCTACGGGTAATCAAAGATCAGGGAAATGAACAAACGCTCTAGTGGCAAGGGACGGATGGCTACGCAGAGGAGAGGAGCTTTCAGAGACAAGTAGCTTTTGGATAGGTGGTGAGAAAAGGAGGACAGTACAGAAAAATTGGAGGACGATCAAATGACTAAAGTTGTAGAAGTAGGAAGAGTGATGGCATACACAAAGGGAAACTTTGGAGATGCTTGTTGTTAAAGTAGAAGCAAGATAGTAAGAGACACCGGTTAAGAGGGCTTTGAAGGCCAGGACAAAAAATTTGAGATGGATCAGATAAGCAGTGGAAATCTGCCATCAGATATTAAGGTTGGGAATAATATGTGGAAAACAGTGTTTTGGGGAGATGAGTCAGTCAGCTGCATGTATCAAAGGAGGTATAAGCAATGAGAGAGGGAAACCATATGGATATCTGATTGCCAGAGCATCACTAGGTAAGAATAGCCCACCATTTCTGCAGGCAGAGCCAACGTGCATTCATTTTTTTTATAGATATAACCTTCAACACAGGGACAGCAGTGATTTGCTATTTCTTAACTTTCTAAGTAAAGGTAGCAAACTTTGGATTTGACACATAGTATGGAGCAATTAAGCCACATTAATTTGAAGCTTGCATTTAAAACAAACCCTTTCTCTTCTGACTCAATGAAATATAAGATTTCATCACTGGTTGCTTTGCTCTTAGAGTCTGCTGCTTACCATTTGTTGTTGTAAGGACACAGACAATTGAACTCAGAGACTAAACTAACATGTAGTTGCATGTTCACCCTTTAAATTGCTAGCAGACTAAAACTGTACAAACAGTAAATAGTGAGTGATATACAACAGCCCTGTGGCAGAAGGTAGACTAGTTGGTATTGACTTAAAAGAATAGCTCCACTAAATTAAAAGCATGAATTCATGGTGTCATAAGGAATTTTCATTTTAATGACCTGCCATTAAAACACAGTGGGCTTTTTCCCCTAGAATATCCATACCTGAAACAAAGATTCATTCTGAACTTTAGTGATTGTGAAACTCCTCTTACAAGACTGGCTCACTCTTTTCTGTCCATCTTTTGTGAACTGCCTTTGTTGCCATCTTTTAGAAATCTACGTTATTCAATGAATTCCCAGTACATCTACCACAGTCTTTTTAGGCATCTTCCATTTTTGTTCCCAAATAGAATCTTTTTTGCTTTTCTCTTCAAGATTTTATTCTTGTGACCCTGTAATCTCTCCTGGACTAATTTCCCTTATGGAATTTTAGACTATGGCAGACCTGCTCAACTTGGCAGTAGGTAGGGGCCAAAATTAAAATAGGCTAAACTTCTTTGGGCCCCAGGTAGCTTTTTAGGGACAGACAGAGATGGTTGGTTGCCATGGTCATGTGACAAACAGGAGAAAGTGCTCAGTGGCAACCCAGCTGCCAAATTACATGACGGGAACAATAGTGACTAGTGGAAGGTAGGTTAAGAAGGGCACGGACAAAGCACTCATTACATTTTTACTTTCTTTTACACGGTCTACATTTTTCCTGGGCTGCGGCTCGCAGGCTGTATGTTGTGCAGAACTGGAATATGAAATCATATCTATCTTTTCTCACAACTTTCTGAAAATGACTCTTATAAGAACCAGAACATATGTGAGACTAAGTCTACAACTTTTGCTGATTACACATTTTAAACTGAAGAGGGTGTCACTGTCCCTAAGCAGTCCGATCATTTGTGTATCAGCAAACATTTCCTCTTGTTGGTTATAATCAGATCCAATATAGCAATTCTATTTGTTGCTTCCTCCATCTTTTGAAGGTGATTTAACAATTTAGCTCCTCTATTTTGGCAGATAATTCTTGCAAGTATCCAGATACCTAAGGTCAATGATATAGAATACCTTCCCCTAACTCCTTATCTATTCTCCTCTTCTGTCAAGTGGTCTATAAATTACTGCTATTAGAATATTGCTTGTTTCTCCCTCCATTGACCTTCACCCTAATGTTGTCCACCGTACTTTCTCCACTTAGATTCCTGAATTTCTCACATAAATATATATTCTTAATGAAAGGTGCTATTAGGAACTCTCTTTTATCTGATCCCAGGCAGCTAGGTTGCATGGTATATTAGAGCACTGAACTTGGAGTCAGTAAGACCTGAGTTCAAATCCTGTGTCAGACATTTACTGATCTGATGACCCTTTGCAAGTTGCTTACCCTCTCTCAGCCTCAATTTCCTAACTAAAAAAGTGAGCACAGTAATGGCACATTCCTCATATGATTATTATAAGAATCCAATGAAATATCATTTATAAGGCCCTTTATAAACTTTGAAATGTTATGTAAATGATAGTTATTATTTTCATTGTTTTGAATAAGGTTTACATTTCCAGAGACATTCTTCCTACATTGTAGCTTCTATTTTCTACATAATAGAAAATTATGGACCTACATAAATAGCTTTTTTTACATATCTTTATTTAGTTCTTTTAAACCTATATTTTAATTACTGTATTTCAAGCAACGGTCTGGAAGTCCAAAATCTTTTGCAACCATCCATCTGAACTCGAGAAAGAGTTACAACTCATGTCTATAGAGAAGTTACTTAGATAGTTAAAGCCAAAGATACAGTGAAGACACATGCTAGTCTGTGACTGAGGCAACCAGGTTCCCTTTATCCTGATCTGGAACTGCAGACTAATTTAAATAGCTCTTAAAATATTGAGGCTTCCAATGTTTTATACACAAAAAGACAATGGAAACTAAAACCTCTTACAAATCCATCTAACTGGAATTAGACCCCAAGAATCTTTGAATATATCGATCAAGAGTATGCTAGGGAATTAGGTACACAGGGGTTAGAAAAATCCATTTAGTGGTAAGTGGTTAGATATGTAGACTCACCAATCATATTTTAGCTATTTCTATGTATTTCTTTCTCTCCCCATCTCCTCTACGGGAAGGGCCTTAGCCTGACTGACTAGACAGTAACATCAGTTTTCAGGCATCACATTTTTAAAAATATTGACATAAGTGTTTTAATATCACTTTCATTTGCAAATACATTCCAACCATCTCCTACCCAGAAAGCCATATATTATAAGAAAAAAAAAGAAAAAGAAAAAAAAAAGGCAATTCAGAAAAACTCACCAATATATCACTTGAGCAGGACTTGAGTGTATGCAATGTTCCACACTCACAACCTTATTTTTCCACAAAGAAGAAAGGTAGGGAATGCATTTTCTTACGACTTCTTTGGGTATAATTTTAACTGACTACTCACTTCACGAATCATCTTTTCTCTTCTAAATTTTGTCTTCAAATGGCAAGAATAATAGGAACATTACTTATGCTCTTAAGATCTTTGGTCTTCTGTCCAGGACTTTAAAACTCATAACAATGGTTCCTAAGTCCCTTTTGGAGATGTCATTTGCCCCTGCAAATCGCCAGAAATGGCTCATCATCAGATTTATAGATTTCTGAAAACTTTCTGACATATCAAACATGTATGCCCTGAGAAATCTCTATCTTTATGTCTGTTCAACAAAAGGCTTCTTTGACACATATCACATTTCTTCTTCCTCTGGATGATCTTTTTTTTTCCTGACGTAACCTTTGCAATTATTCATAATTATTCCGTGGACCATATGCCACTGTTTCCTCTCAGTTAGTCTAGCTGTATCCTCTCTAGAAAGCGTATTGTGCTTATTACTAAGCTCTAAGTATTTAGTGGTCTTTCATCCCTTCCTCTTCCATGGGACAGTCTTCTACTCTTTATCCTGCTAATATAGGTCAGTATTCTTGTCTACATCCCAGTTCTTTATTTTATTTTCAACCCTACTCCCCCTTTTTTTAAAAAAAATTTTCCTCAGCTATCTACATAACAGAGATACATTCCACTAACCCCTTTTACCTTCTCTTCTAGAAGTGAGATTACCAACTAATGTTTTGTGTGTCATTGGCAGTTTCTTGACCAAGGAAGAAAGAAAAGCATTGCACACTTTATGTAGGTTACTGTCAAATCCTCCTGAACTTCCATGCTTGATGGAAGGAAGGTATATGACCCTTTGTTAATTCTTGTTGTTTCTTGATGAGTTGTTTTCTGGAGGGGGTGGGGAAAGAAACGAGGACTGCCTTTTCCAGGTCTCCATTAAGTGTTGATCTTCAACTGGAAATGGAACGTCACAGGTGGAGCCAGGTGTGGGTTTTAGAATTACAACATTACAGACCTTCATTAAGAAGTTTTTCAGATTTCTATGTGAGTTCTGAACATGTAGAAGGGAATTGAGTACTAATAATGGAAAAGAATGGAGAAAATTACTCCTCACTGGAGTCAAAATGAACTTTCATTCTCCACATTTTGATCACAAAACCTTTATGAATAGGTAGGGAATACCTTCAACTGTTGGCACAGTACATACAATTAGGGACAAGAAATGCAGATGGCTGTGTGCATTTTTAAAACTCAGACAAATGGTAAACATCTGGAGATGTGTAGTGTGTTGGGTGAATGTTTCCAGAGAGATGCCACTGTGCAAAGTTTTACTCTCTTGGCCAGAAGTACTTTGAGGGTAGACACATGGAGATTTTAAATTAGTTCCACTGGTTTATTTGCATTCAGAAATCTCCAAGCAACAAGTAAAACTTTTATCCAAGGACCATCTAAAGAACAGGGATTTGGTAAAGAATGTGGTCCAGGGGTCTGTATTTATAGTTAAATAAAAATTGAATGTCTGATGCATATCTAACTCTCTTTCCCATATGTCTGTCTGCCTGTTCCATCTCCCCTTCCTTTCTCTTCCAACAAACAAATAACACCAACAATAAAAAAATCCAACAAGTTTTCAGCCAATATTGCCTTTTTCCTGCACAATTTTCCAAAGAAGCACAAAGTTCATTAAATGGTGGCATGCAGAATATTGGATTTCTGGATCTAACTGTATTGTAGGTGGATGATATGACCTCAGACTCTCTGACTCTCATCTAAAGGATAGGAAATAAATTAGGAGGACTTCTCAAAGGATTTTGATTTTAATTTTAAAATTACTCCCAAGCCCTTAAAGTATATAACCAACCAACTTCTGAATATCCAAGAAGTGATTCTCCATTGTGTTTGTTCCAACATGCCTTATTACTCACATTTCCCCCTCTGACAGTTGAACTTTGGGCGTAGCCTTCATTTTTCATTAGTGTGTTTGGGGAAATAGTAAGTTTTCAAAACCACCATTTATTGAGCACCTAGTATGTGTAGTCCTTTTCTACATGCTGAGGATGCAAAAATTTGTGACTGAATCCCTGCTCTCAAGGCACTTATAGTCTTGTTAAAGAGGCAGGGCATGAGGGACAGGGAGAAGGGAGGGAGGGATGGAGGGAGAGAGGGAGGGAGGAAGCAAGGGAGGGAGAGAGGGAGGGAGGGAGGAAGGGAGAGAGAGACAGAGAGAGAGACAGAGAGAGACAGAGACAGAGATGGTCAGATGGACACAAAAAGATAGAGATAGAGAATTCATGATTGGTGTTAAGAACTGTGTGAAGTGAGAAGAATACAAATATAGCCAAAAAGAGTTCCTATCGTTGAGGAGATTTCATTATAATGGGGGAAAGCAAAACCTAAAAAGAAGTTGAGGAGGTATCTACGCAGGGGTCAAATAGAAAAGTCCAGAGAGTCAGGAGCAGATCCAGGAAAGAAGTGGTAGTGGTTGGCCTGGAAATTTCCTTAAATCGGGGGTTCCTAGATCCAACAACCTGGAGAAAGAGGCTGAATGAGCCAGAAATATCTGCTACTGGGTAGAGGTGGATAAGTCTAAAGAGTCAGGAAAGAAACCAGAAAAGTGAATTTGGATGGCTTGAGCACTTCCTCTAATTGTAATCCTAGGCAAGAAATCACCACTTAAAAGTAATATGACTATTACATAAGATAAAAGCTACAGAATTCCAGAGGAGAGAATGAGAGTTCTATAGGCAAAGATGGTCATGCAAAGCTTCAAGGAGGAGATGAACCATCAATTTGGGCTTTGCAGAATAGGCACAACTTAAATAAGTAGTCAGTTCATCATAATGTGCAATGGTTATATTTGGCCTGGATCTGATTTGATCTGAGCAATAGCTAAATCAGTGTAATAGTGAGCTGTGTTAAAAGAAAGCAAAAATCCATTATATGTAAGGCAATTGCCTTAGAAAAATCTCAGAAGTGGGGAATGGTATGAGATTTTTAGAAGATTTAGCAGGACATGATAGCAGCCTTCAAATATGTGAAAGGCTACTATGTGGGATAAGCATTCAATTTGTTCAGCTTGGACCTAGAGGACAGAATTGGGAGCACTGAGTAGAAATGACTGAGAAGCCTATTCAAACTTTATGTAGAGAAAAAAGCTTCCCAAAAATTATCTAAAAATGGAATAGGTTGCCTCAGGTGGTAGTAGGTTCCCCCTTAGAAGTTTTCAAGCATCGACTGGATTAGTAATTTTTAGGCATGTTGTAAAGCAAATTTTTGGTTAGGCATAGATTGGTGTCCGAGGTTCATTGCAGCTCTAAGATTTGTTCATGCTGTGAAAACAAATTGATTGTAGTTTCTATAAGAATTTGATGGGAGTTAAATTTGTAGAGGTAGGTTGCAGGTGAATTTGTGAAGGGCACAGAATTCCAAGCTAAAGAAATCAGGGCTGTATTATCTAGGCAATTACAAGATTTTGCACACAGGAGAGTCCCAACTAGCACTACTGTGACGGTCCCGGTTACTACCGTGACTACTGTTACTACTGCTGCTGCTGCTACTAACTAGCATTTATAAAGCACTGTAAGATTTGCAATGCATACCCTGATAAACATGTGTGGAGAAATAGATGTTAGCTAAACTACTGGGTGAAATCTGGTTTTAAACATCTGGATTTGTCAAAAACCTTTAGTCCCCATGATCACAGATTACGACTATGTTAAGTTCTGTAACCTTTAGCTTTATTGTAAACCATGGGACATTTGCAAAGCATTCTTGAATTAAGAAAGATTAGAGGTCCATATAAACTGAGGATTTAGCCCTTTAAAGATTAAAATGCTAAGCATGCAGGTTCAGAGAACAGAGTTTTAAAGACCCATGGTGACGCAGAAAAGGGGCTGACATTATTGTAATAAGCTGGTCATGGGGCAGAAAAATGGTTTCTAATAAAAATGGAAAACATTTAAAGTGTTTTTTCAAGATATTTTTATGCTTGATTTTCTAATATCATTCCCCAAACCTATGAAACATTAAATTGAGAATAAAAACATTGTTTTAAGCCTGATGATCTTAATAAAGAAACTATTTGATTCTAAAATTGGATATTTTTCTCTATGTATGGAAAGAAGTATTGAAAGTAAAAGGAGGGGCTGGGGGGCTAATGATAATTTTTATTGAACTCTAGAATGTTATTTAGCTGATATAAAGAGAATTAGGAAAAAACTTACAAAATGTAATAAATGCATCTAATTATAAGTTGTACAAATATGCACTCTCCATGCATGATTTTAGCTCCCCATGGGTATGTTACTATGTCAAAGATAACAAATGTTTCCCTTATATATCAACTTTTAATATTATAATAATGTTCTCAATATGGGAATGCATTGAAATAACCAGGACTGGTACAGTTTCTTTCTTTTGATACAAAATATTTTATTTTTCTTAAAAGCACTTTATCACATAGCTTATTATAGCACCTATTTAGCTATCCCAAAGATCAAATTAAATTTCTGTCCCTAAGAACACAACTACTATATAACATAGAAATCTGACTCAAGGTATTAGTAGATTATATGAGTCAGTGCCATCCAATGAGACCAGTGTATAATAATGAAGTTTCATGATACTGTATATTCTCCAAGATAGAGGCTATATTTTTTCTCATTTAAAGTCATTCTCTAGATTCTTTTTTCATCCATTTAAACTTGCTCCCTGGCAACATTCTTAGAGAGAAGCAATGATTTAGTTTTGTAAAAAGTTAGTTAAATGGTACCATAATGGCCTTTGGTAGTCAGGTGTCAATCAAACACCAAGTACACTATTGGAGAGATACTTGGTCATGAGCAATATAATCTCATGGAAATACAGTGAATGTATTATTTATCTTTGGGAACCAAGCACTACTAATCAAGAACATCTGATGGCTAATTTTTTCTCTGTTTCAAAGAATCTTAGAAATGATGGGTTCCCTCCTTCCATGGACTACATGACTACTCATCATGGGAATTTCTTTTGGGTAAGGATTGAGCTAAGTCAGGGGTGTGAAATGCAAATATAAATGGGGCTACTACACCATACACAAGTATCCTTGTGGCCTATTTATTGACTTAGAAAAGCACATCTTAGTATTATATGTGTTTTATTATATTTTATTTATTTTGTTAAACATTTCCCAATTACATTTTAATCTTATCTGGGCATCACTCAAGAGAGTTCTGTGTTACTTGTGGATGAGTACCATGTATTTGAGCCCTCTACACGAGGTTACTCCTGGGGTCCCTTCTAAGTGTCAAATTCAAATCCTGTGAACTTAGACCTAAAGCAAGTTCTATTTGAAAGTTAATTGTAATTATTATTTCTATTATTATTACTTCTTTCTTCATAGTGCAAATTATAGACTTTTAAAAAAGCATTTATTAAGCACCTACTATATGCAGATGGTACACTGCATGAAGAGCCAGGTCTGGAGTCAGGAAGACCTGATATCAAATCTAGCTTCAGACATTTACTAGTATGTGACCCTGGACATGTCACTTAACCCTATTTACCTCAGTTTCCTCATCTGTAAAATTAGATGGAGAAGGAAATGGCAAACCATACCAATATCTTTGCCAAGGAAATCCCAAATAGAGTCACCAAGAGTCAGACATGACTGAAAAAAACTGAACAACAAACATGTGTTAGACATTGTTTTAAGTGCTTTACAAATATTATCTCATTTGATCCTCAGAGCCACCCTGGGAGATAGATACTATCATGATCCTCACTTTACAGTTGAGAAAAAAGAGGTAGACAGAGATTTAAATGATTTGCCCAGGGTTACAAATACAGCAAGTGTCTGAAGTTATATTTGAACTCAGGTCTTCCTGCCTCCAGACTCTGCACTCCATCCACCTCACCGCCTCTAGACTGGGAGGAGAGGGAATCTTTTGGCTAATAGGAATCAACAAAGAGTTCATTTCTGAAAAACATAGGATAAACTTGTGACAATTGATCTGATTGAATTCTGAACAAAACAAGCCACAGAGTAGGCTGTTAAGTATGCATGCAAAAATACACTCTATTAGCTATAAAGAGAACTCATCTTAAATTCAGTCAGAAGATCTGAGTTTGGGTCTCATCCTGCAATTTACTAGTTTCATTCCTTTGTACAAGTCATTTATACCCTGTGTCTCAGTTTCTTCATCTATAAAATAGACACAACATTGCTGATATTGTCTACTTCACAGTTGTATTAAGAAAAGTACTTTTGGGGGCAGCTAGGTGGTGTAGTGGATACAGTACTGGCCCTAGAGTCAGGAGGACCTGAGTTCAAATCCAGCCTCAGACACTTAACACTTACTAGTTATGTGATTCTTTATAAGTCACTTAACCTTATTGCCTAGCAAAAACAAACAAAGTGTTTTTTAACCCTAAAAAAACTTTATAAAATTAATAATTACTATTAATATTAATGATTATTAATAACAATGGCATCAACATGATAATTATAGTTTCATATTATCTACTCTGCTAAATAGTTATTAATGGTTAATATTAACATCAATATAATCATTGTATCTTCATGTGGCCTAAATGTGCTAAATGTTTAATTACATAACTTTCTACTTCTTTTAACTTGCTTATTCATTAACTTTTCTAGGCATTCATATCATTATTATTCTTCTAATACATAATTCTCAAACTTCCTCTTCCATTATTTTTTTTCTTATTACATTGAATCCTAAATATACCCCCAAACTGTCATGTAAATTCACTTTTTGCCTATATCTGATCTCTTTTCCATCCAACGGGATAGTTCCAATTCCACATCTCCCTAAGCTATTCTACCTATCCTCACTGCTACTGTCTTATATAGTTTGTACTATTGGAGTCTTAGATTTAGAGCCAAAAAGAATCTTAGAGGTCATCTATTCCACACCTCCTCAGCTTTTTTTGTTTTTGTTTTTTGTTTAGGAAATTGAGACCAAAGTTATTAAAATGGTTTGTCCCAATTCATAAGGTGATAATCAACAGAGCTGGTATTCAAATCTAGGCCCTCTGATTCCAATTTATATTATATTATTATACTATGTGACTTTAATGATATACCAACATGTAACTTGTCATTTAGGTATAAATTATTTTCTAAAAGAAGTCATCTTTCTAAATTCCTTGAAGGGCCATGTTTTATATGTCTTTATATCTCCTTAAGGAGAGAGACTGTGTATTTTCTAAATATTGTAGTCCTTGCAGAACCCATAATACATGCATATATGAGACATTAAATTTTGTTGTTCCTTTATTCAAAAATATGAAGTTAAATAACTATATACTTTAAGATCAATGAGCTTTTTTAATTCTTTTGTAAGTTTGACTCAAAATGGTGATTTTAAAAATTAAACTACCTTTAAATTCACTATCCCATAAATCAGTAAGTCAATTAAATCAAATCAAACCCTTTCCTGTGTACAAAGACCTGCTATTTTATAAATAGATCTATTTCTAAAGATAAGAATATGTTAATTCCTCAAAATTAAGGGCAAACTAGTGCTTTTCTCAAATCACAGCTTCATTGAGTCTCAGAACTATATTGAAATGCGTTCTTGACATGTTTCATGCACTTCTTTAAAGCTGGACCAATCTTCTTACCCTCTGAACTATTTTCTTATCTTCATTGGAAGCTCTAATCTACTGAGTCATTTCTCTTAGCATGTCAATTGCAGTTATTTAGGTCAGGACAAATATCAGGAAAATAAAGCATATCTGGTGATACATGAAAGGAAATTCAAAAGGCAGAATTGAGGCATCATTTTGATGTGATAACTAATATGACAGTAATTCATTGTTTCAAGGATCTGTAATTTCATCAATATGAAGAGCACAACTCTTCTACATTTCAGTTGATATTCTCCATCAATTTCTCTGGGTAAAAATGAAATTAGTTATCAGGTGGCCAATCTTTTGGTGACTCCCAAATTGGACTGGTCTTCAGACAGTAGGCATTGTCCTTCATTGTGCCTATGCCCAATCCTTTTTCATCTCAGCAAGAGCTAGAGCTTGTGGTCTTGTCTGATACTCTTTAGTTATTCAACATCACTGTCACACCTCAATGGCACAGCAGAGTAAGTATTAAGTAGAGGAATACCATGTTGGTGGGACAAAAGTTAACTTCAAATATTTCAATAGTTGATCTATGAAAGAAAAATTCTGGATGATCCTTGAAAGCAAAACTAGGACCAATAGGGAGAGTAAATTTTGGCTCTGTGAAAGGGGATTGGAGAAGGAAACTTCCTTATTATAATTCTGAGTCTGCATTGAAAGGCAATGAGTTTTCTAGTCACTGGACATTATTTAAATGAAGGTTGATTCAATTTGCTCTAGTTGGGATTCATAATTCTGGTATGGTTGGATTAAATAATTTCTGAGATGTCATTTTTGTACACCATAGGCTCCTACTGAGTGTTCCTTGAATTTGATGAAGAAGGAAGAAGAGAAAAAGAAAGCGTAAAGAGGGCTCCCATTATACAATCTCTTTTAACTGAGATGGGTTGATTCCCAATAATAAATTCAGAGAGCAAGAGGAGAAGAAAAGGAAGAGGGAGAAAAGATAAAGAAGGGAACAGAACAGAAGATACCTTTCTTATTACATATTCCAATATAGCCTTCAAATGCCATGGTTTCAAAATTTTGTCATGACACTCCAAACTTTTTTTTAAGCAGCAAAATTGTCACTCATACACAATACACTTATAAAATAATCTACACATATAATTTTCTTAGCTTATATTTTATTCAACATTCAGAATATATTACAGTAAAATTTAAAGAATAATTCTTTTTTTTAATTTCAGAGGATTATCCATCATAACTGTTCTGTTGTTCTTTCATTTTTTTAAAAGTTGTAGCTTTTATAGTTACCAGCTGATTATATTACCTGATGAAATAAATGACATTAAGAAATTTAACATATGCTATTTTTAATTTTCATGCAGAGAATATTTAACTTTAATTTCATACTCCATGTTAAATTTCAATGTTCAAAAGCTATTGATAATATAACTAATCTGTGTTATGAATCTATCTCAAAAGACCAAAAAGGTGGTGAATTTTGTGGTTATCAAAATTTGATATCCATCAACTCAAATTTGACCTTATTTGTAGAAAATATTTTAAATAATAACTGCTCTATTTTCACTGCTGTTTGGAGTGAATTCAGTGTAAGTTTTGCCTTTGTTGACTTTATTTTCATTGAACCAGGTGGCTGTATTTATGTACTTGAAAATATCCAATAATTTTGCCTCCCCAAGAAGCAAGGGCGGATCATGCCCCACAGTCTGGAAAATGGTCCTGGCTGGTAAATAGTGCATACAGACAGTGGAAAGCCCATTAGAAAACCTCAGTTAATATTAAGCAACAACACACATTCTCCATTGAGCTGAAAGAATAAAATAAATCCATAGTGAACAGTAGAGAGTACATAAATGACTAGTAGTTCTCAGTAGCACCATGTGGCTGATACCACCCTTGTGATGGTAAAAATCACAGCTGCAAACCATTGCTGTAATTCTGCTCCAGGAAGCAAAAGAGAAACAGTGGCTATAGGGCCTATACATTACCAGCACTTGGAATCATAAACTATGGAAGATTTCTGGACTACTGTTATATTTATTGGGACTCCTGATGGGAAAAATTCTGACTTTTCCAGGAGGAGATGACCTTTTAAGGTGGTTCTGGTATACTGTTTCCTACTATATATAGATATTGTGAAATGTCATTCAGGTTAATATACCTGGCACTTGGTAAACACTTTAAAGATGTTGATTGGCTGATCAATTGTTCATCCACAGATCATTGTTTTCTAGCATTAACAATGAGATTTAATGGCAAAATTACTTTATAAAATTGCAAATTAAAGAATTACTTGCAAATTTAATTATTTCAAGATAAGCTTCATGTTGTTTGTGAATGATATGATTAACCACAGCTACCAGGCGATGTTTAGTAAGAATATCCCAGGCACCACTGAGTTTTCCTTAGCTAGTCATGCATGGTCAGTACTTTGTAAACATGGTAATCAGTTCAGTTGTAGTACATGTTTCAAACCTATTTTTCCTCAAGGGAATTTGGCTAAATGTATAAAAGCCACGAATTAATTTCCATCACTTAAACCAGGACATGTGTTCATTCTATCTTATTTTTAGGAGTCTAACCTCTATGTTCATTACAATATTTTGAGTCAAGTAATATGGTATTACTGAAAATACTTACCTCATGTTGATCACATTGTGAAATTAAAGAATATATTCACTAAGTAATGCTATAATTAAAGGAACACTAACTAAATGAAATATCCTTGAGAAGGACTGTCTGATCATCTTTCAAAACTGATATCCATCACCTCCATAATTAGGAATTTGTACTTACAAAGTACTTAATGAAAATTTACCCTGGACTTGACTTCATTCTCATTTGTACTCTAATTTCTTCTTACTTTTTTAATATAAAATAATACTATGTCCTTATTAGAGGTTTGATTAATGTATTTTTGGTGATGATGATTGGGTAAGTGACCTTCTCCTTTTCAGAATGGGAACAGATAAGGACAACAATGATGATGATTTGATAATGGTACATTTCCATAAGTCATTTTGAGACAGTTGGATCAAAAATCACAAACAGTCATTTATAGCATTAGAACTTAATAAGCAGTCATTAAAGCAACGAATGAAATATAGACAAAATAAATTATACAAAAGCAATCACACCTAGTTAAAATAAAAACTTTACTTTCCAA
This sequence comes from Vombatus ursinus, assembly GCF_900497805.2. Taxonomy (NCBI): domain Eukaryota; kingdom Metazoa; phylum Chordata; class Mammalia; order Diprotodontia; family Vombatidae; genus Vombatus; species Vombatus ursinus. Next base: position 14,886,188 of record NW_020954590.1, on the reverse strand, counting down.
AAAAAAATGAGGGATCTGTTTTTATCATCTATCATTAATATAAGCAAAGCTTAAACTAAGAGACACATGCTACTGGCTGTCAGAAAGTGAGAAAAAACAGGAATGTAGTTACTTCTTTACTAGAGGTTACATTACTTTGTGGCTTAAAGGGGATTTAAGGGTATTATATGAAACAGGAGAGAAATTGCTATTACAGTATCCATTTTCTGCCAAAAGGAATCCCATTGGGGCTATTCTTTAGAATGCAAAATAACAAGAAATAAGTCTCTATGTTAAATCTTTGTTGGCCAATTTCATTGTGTGTGTAATTGGGGAATACTTGGTATATGTATTAAAAGCAATCCCCAGATACATCTATCTTAAGTTCCTGTCATTTCCCAGAATGTATGATTAAAAAAAAAAGATGAGTTTTCATTATAAAGACCATGCCCTAATGATTCAACAGTTTTCCCATCCCAAAACATGAGATGTTTAGCAGCTACATGATGAAGAAATTCCCAAAAGAGACAGAGAGATTTAAATATATATCCTTTGATGCAGATGTATAAATAATAGGTTTCCAGACACACACACACACACACACACACACACACACACACACACCCTTAGTCAGACCATTATGCAATCTAAGAACTCACATGGCAGTCAAGAATGGCAGTTTTCAAAATACATGAGGTGGCCCAGCCATACCTCAACCACAACCAGGCCATTTTGCCTTGTTTGCTTTAGCTCTGTCATTCGTACCTGGCAAGCTCATTGCCTCATGTATACTGCTTGATTTCATGAGTTCATTTATGTTTTGAAAAATGCTTGAGAAGCCTGGTCTGAAATGTGTTCTAAAATACTTGATCTTTGAAGGTCAACTATCTGAACATGTGAGAAGCAGCGTGATATTCTCAATGAAAGCCCTGGAATTGGTGTCAGTGAGATCTGGATTTGAATACTGGCCTTGCCATTTTCAAATTGGGTAATCAAAGACTAGTCATTCTGAGGCTCAGTTTCCTTATCTGTAAAATGGAAATAATGAAAACAACAACAGTAACAATAATGATACTTGTACTGCCCATCTCACAGAGTTGTTAGGAAAGTGTCCTGTGAACTGCAAAGTAATATGTGAGTGAGTCCTTAACAGAATGTGAAAGGTGATTTTTTTTCTAGTGTAATTTTTTTTTTTTTCATGGAAAAGAGAAACTCCTTTCAAAACCACTAAAATACCTTTATCTCATCTGGTTATTTCTACGAATGTTTTAATTTACATCTCTTGCTCTGAGAGGTTCACGTGGCTTCAGAGAAATATCTAGAAATCTTTAAACAGACTATAAAGTGAGCCACTACCACATGAATCATAATCAATAAGTTTCCAAGATACCAAGTGGCTGGACTACTGAAGCAAAAAAAAAAGTATTTTAACTAAGAATAAAGGAGTCAAAGTGGGGAAGGAAATAAACATTAATACAGCCCCTACTATGTACCAAGCACTGTGTGATAAGCACTCTACAAATACTATCTCATTTGATCCTCACAACAACCCTGGGAGGTAGGTACTGTTATTAATATTCCCACTTTACAATTGAGAAATTCAAGGCAAACAGAGGGAAAGTGACTTGTCCAGTGTCACACAATTAGTAAGTCAGTGTCTTAGCGCATAGTTGAATTGAGATCTTTCTGACTCTAGGCCCAGCACTGTATCTACTGCGCCACCTAGCTTCCTCTAAAAGAGGCAGAGATGTCACAGTATATGGCAAGAGTCTCAGAATTCAGATACCCTGGGTTCCTAACCCTGATTCTGACATGTAATAGCTCTGTGGCCTGAGAAGCCCCTTTGAATTGAGAGTTCCAGGTAACTCTCTAAGACTAAACATACATTGCAGATTAGATTCTGGTCTAATCTCACAAAACTCCTCACCGGGAGTTACATCAATGAAACTGAAGATCTTAACAGAGGAAAGTAAAATTTCAATACAGGACTTCAGATAAATCTCCCTAGGACTTTGAGTTTATAATTTTTAAGCAAATAAATTTCAGATAGTTTGGAGATGCATTTCTGTGCAGGAATCTCTCCAAACTAATTTCTCAGCTAACCTAGCCACCTTGTGTTTTTCCTTCCCCTATCTACTTATCTAAAGTGAAATGTATATGACTTAAGGACACATGCTTGAGTATTTTAAAGCCCAGGTAGCCCCCACTTTAGGAAAAACCCTCTATCCAGAAATCTAAGCCAATGTTTAACACAGTGTTTGGCGTAGTGGATGCTTAATAAAATGCTAGTTGATTTGATTTGACAAAATCAGTGAACAGAAAGTTCCTGTTATACAATAATTTTTTTTTCCTGGTGCAAAGGATAGAATACTGGGCCTGGAGTTGGGAAGAACTGAGTTCAAATCTACTTACTAGGTGTGTGACACTGAGCAAGTCACTTAACCTTTATTTGCCTCAGTTTCCTCATCTGTAAAATGGGCATAAGAATTGTACCTACTTTCCAGGGTTGTTGTGAGGATTAGTTTAGATAATTGTAAAAGTGCTTAGCATCATTCTTGGCACATTGTAAGCCTTATGTAAATGTTACTAATTATTTCTCTTTTAAGAAAGGATTCATCAAAAATTCTTTTAAATAACAAGATCCTCTAATGAATTTAAAATGTCTTTTGACTCACATATATTTCAAGCATGACTTTGCTGCTTAACAAAAGGTACATTTAAACAATAAATTCTTGACTAGCTGCAGTCAGGAATTATGAAGTGGTAGCTTAGAAATCCAAGGTTAAAGCAGCAGTGTTTAGCAGCGTTTAGGTATAGAATTACACTGATGAACTAGCTCGTATAGACTATTCTTTTATTTTTACCAGGCTCTAACCAACCAAGGTCACTGACCAAAAGCCAAAAAGGAGAAAGCCCATGGGATCTGGGGAATCTGGAAACAAACAGAAAAAATATGAAAACTTTAGATGTCCAATGCCTATTTATAATCATGGATTAAAATGTCTTGTGAATCTTGACTATATGTTAAAGATGTGTAAAAAGTCAAATCCTGTAATAATAATAGTATGGTAACAAAATGAAACATCTGTATAATACGTAAATGAATAAAAAAAATTTTAGAGCTCTACTCCACAGGTTACTTATTTCGAACAACATGAAATGCAACCTTTCCAATATAACACAAGGGATCCAAGTATGGAAAACCCTTTTTGAAATTCAATGCTATTGATTTTGAACCAGTTGAGGATTAAAACTAGGATAGCTTAGGATATAAAACTAACATGGAATTAAAATTCTATATTTTTACATACAAAAATAAACTCTATTGGCTTTATCATAAGTCAGTATTTAAGACAGCTTAGTGTAGCAGCATATTGGAACTCAGAGCGCTATGCCAGGCAGATAGCAGGTCCTTAGGCACATTGCTTAACTGAGTAGTGGGAATCAGGAGTCCTTTGTTCAAGTGGGCTCTACCATTCACCTCTTGTATGACTCTAATCAAGTCACTTGGTCATTCTGAGTCTTATTTTGAGGTAACGGGGTGTAGTGACAACAGTTCTGAATAGTCAGGATACCTGGGTTCAATTTCTACCTCAGACACTTTCAGGATGTGTAATCATGGGCACACTCTCTCTGAATGTTAAATTTCTCTTTGATAAAATGGTTAAAATAATACTTGTATCACAAGGATGGCTGGGAGGAAAAACATTTTGCCAATTTCAAGTCACCATATAAATGAGTTATTGCACATTGCTCCTTCTTTATCATACAAACCCCCAAAATCAGGAGAATTCCCTCTCCTCTCCTCTTGTTCTTCCTTCCAAAATGAAGCAAAACAAAACAAGACCCCTGGTACTGACATTTTTATTATTTGTTTTTAATGTCTCAATAAGTAAAAGCATCTGGAAGAATCTGAGGCCTGGATAATTGAAAGCATTGCTTAGTTCTTTTCTATGGTTTCACAACTTCTAAAGATTCCCTAGAAATACTTTTGTTACATTTTAGAAACACTTTTTACACTAAAAATGTTGTCAATGATTTCCATAACTATATGTATGATTTTAGAGGTATGATATTAAAAATTTTTGAAACCTAAAATTTAATAAAATTCCCCTTGCCATTCAAGTGGCTTCTGTGAGAGATCATAATTTCTCATTTTTAAGACTTTGCACTGATTTGTAGCTAGAGGTAGATAGATTGAGGAATAAGGGTAAAAATAGAGGAAATTTTATTAATCTTCACTTGTGTGTCTCTCTGCAGCTTGATATTTCCTTAGTTTATTCACCACTGAAGAGAGACCAAGTTCTTGCTTTAAAATGGGAGACCAAGTTCTTGCTTTAAAATTGAATGACTCATTACTGAAGTGGAATGAAAAGGACCCTTGAATGTTTCAAATAAATAAGCAACCCCCAAATTTTAAAACCACCAACTTTTATGTTTTTAGATTACTATGAAGGCTCAGAATTCATAGGATTATAGAATTTAGTCACTTAACTTCTCTGGACCTCAGTTTCTGAATAAGAAGGAGGAGGAGGAAGAGGAGGAGGAGGAGGAGAGCTTCAAATAGATAATCTATGGGTTCTCTTTCACTTCTAACCTTATATTCCTATATTCTATGTCTAGGTGACATCCCAGATGTATGAGATCTGTGAGTCATTTAACCTTGCTATCTTCCAAATAACTAATTCTTTGAACTTCTGAGTTGTAAACTAGGTGCTAATCTATTTCATGGTGGGTGTTCTTACATTGGGAGAGTCCAAAACCAAAGAACTCACAGGTCCTGACCCCTCCTCACAGACATACTCCACGTATCTGCACTCCCCCAAATTATTCCATAAAAAGCCTTATATATTATCATAATATTGTTATTTTTTTTATTATTGCAACTTTACAATTATTCGATTGTCAAGTAAAAAGAGTATATGGAAAAGACTGCTAATGTATGTACTACAACACTCAGTGGAGTCAGAGATAATGAGTTCATATCCAGGCTATGCTACTTACTATTTACTACTTACTTGCTACTTACTGTGACTTTGAGAAAGTTAGGCATGCCGGGGAATCTAGGTAGCATAGTGCATAAATAAAGTATCAGTCTTGGAGTCAGGGAGACCTGACCAATTCAAATCCTGCCTCGGATACTTAGTAGCTGTGAAATTCTGGGCAAATCATTTAAACTCTCAGCCCATTTCCTTATCTGCAGAACGGGCATAATAACAGCATTCACCTAATAGGGTGGACAGCAAGATGGCACAGTGGATAGAGCTTGAATCAGGAAGACTCATCTTTCTATCTCCTGGTCTCCTTTTCTTTGTTTCTAAAATGAGGAGGGTGGTCTAAATGATCTCTAAGGTCCTTCCAGCTATTGAGCTATGATCTGATGAACTTATCAAATGTAGGGGTCAGACGTGATGATCTCTAAAGTCCCTTTGTAGCTCTGAATCTATGATCTTATGATTGTCATCTTCCAGGTAATACGACTGAATTCAGTTCCTATACAGTGCTTTCCTCGAAGTTTCTACTTCTGGAGAGAGAACTCCACCTGCTGGTTTGGGTTCCCTTTGTCCTCATGATTTCTAGCTGTCCTCCATGGATTAAATTTACAATTTGCATGCAGATTGTGATTGCCCCAATTAAGTGATAAGATATCAAGGGTACATATAGGTACATTGATGTGTACAAAACTAGTTTTTCTGAAGAAAGATGCCTTTCTCAGCTGGTAAAATAACATAGCTCTCCGACTCAGGAATGTGGATACTAATACAACTTTATCCTTTGTCCGTAACTTTAAACTTTAATTAAAATTGTATTTGTTGTCTGATCAGGAGGTGGCTAATAGTTGGAACTAAAACTGAAAGGGAACTTTGAAGTCATTAGTCTAACATTTACATTTTAAAGATGAAGAAACAAAGGCTCAGAGAGCTGACTGACTTGCCCAGGTCCATAAAATAACAAGTGAAACAGTGACCCCACTTCCCTGACCTCAAGTTCTTTTTACTGCACTATACCCACTCTCAAATCAAGTCACTATTTCATACACATAAACTTTTGAATGTTTTATATTAATAAAGAATTGGGGGGAAATTTCCATTGACTGGGAGAAAGCTATATAAATATAGCACATTACTATGCTGTAAAAAAAAGAATTATGAATACAGAGAAGCATGGAAGGACTTACATGAACTGATACAGGGGAAAGTAAGCAGAGCCAAGATAATAATATACACAATGGCTACAACAATGTACAGCAGTAGGTCAAACTCAAATAGAAATTGGAGCCACTAAAATTTAGTGACTAAATACTGTGAGCCACTTACTGAGTTAGTTTTATGTAATATTACCTATTTGATGTAATATTAATTAATGTAATACTACTCATTATCTATATTCTATTGCATTTGCATTTGTTTGTTAAATATTTTCCAACATTTTAATCTGGTTCAGGCCTCCTCCCCTACCTAGTGTGTTGTAGGTACGTTGTTTGACACCTCTGATGGAAAGGAAAGGAAATGACAACAACCACTAATTCAAAAGTGAAAGTTGCAAAATTACAAGAACAAGCATGGGCCCAAAGATGACTTATGAAAAGACATCTTCTCTGCTCTTTTGCAGGACTGTAAAGTCCATGAATGTAGAAAAATGTATATGTTTTTAGATTTTTTTCAATATATTGATCACTTTTGCCAATGGTTTTTTCTCTTTTTGCTCTTTTTTTTTTCTTATTAAACATACTCTTTGTCATATAGGATGACTTTCTGGAAGTAAGGAGATGAGGGATACAGAGGGAAATGTAGGCTATGTGTAGACAAAAGATAACAATATAAATTTATTTTTTTGAGCTGAATACAACAAAAAAGTATGTGACATAACAATTTCATAAGAATTTTAATTGACAGAACAAGTGTAACTAGTTGAAGGAACCATTTAGACTTGGGGACAGATTTTCAAACTTCATTTTCACAAGTTGAATATTTTAGTACTGAAAAAGAATGTGACTAATTATTCTATTTACTGTTATAAAATCACAATTGATTTGGCAGTGTGTGAAAGTGGGATCCACTTTTCTCAGGTGTATGTGTAGTGAGAGGGCTGTCATATGATGAAAGTGAATTGGGTCTCAATCAGAAGACCTTGGTTTGAGTGCTGGCTCTCCCACTTACTAGTGGGTCTCTGAAGAACCTTCTTCCATTTTTAAATATCAGCTTTTCTATATAATAATGATAACAATTAGCTCACGGTTACATAGAGCTTGAAAGTTGACAAAACATTTTGAAAATCTCTTTTGTTCATACTACAAGTATGTTATTGGGCAGGCCACTTAACCTCCTAGGCCTTTGCTTCCTGTCTTTAAAATGAAAGGATCTAACCCCAAGAATGACAGGGGTTTTTTCAGCTCTAAAAATTCTATGGTTCTTATGTGACTTCACCTTTCTGGAACCTATATCCCCATCTATAAGAGATGGAGATAATACTTCACAGGGCTGCACAGTAAAGCATTGTAAAGACAACAGCTCTTCTTTTTCCTATGTGCATATTTAAAGATCTAAATTGCTGAATATAATGAATGAGGGACAAAACAGTACAAAACAAGAGTTGCTGTGGAAAGAACATTGCATTTTAGAGTAGAAGGACCTGAGTTCAAAGATCAGCCTCTGCTATTTACTATCTGTGTGTCCCAGGTAGGACAAGTTGATTATTTTACTTGAATCTCTGGTTCCTCATCTGTAAAATAAGGTAGTTGGACAACATGATTTATCTAGTTCTGAAACTATGATCTATGAAGCAAATTAATAAAAAAAATGGATTTTAATACATTTTAGGAGTAGCCTATTACTAATTATTTTAAACAAACTCTCATTCCTTGATTAGCTGGGTAAAAATCTCAAAGAATTGACTAAGCCAAATATTTTGACATACAATTCAATTGTAAAATTCTAACACTGTTGAAAGTAGAGAGAACATTTAAAAACTATTTGCCATTATCTCTAACCAAGGAAAAGCCCATTAAACAATAGATAGCAATAAGTAAACCAAGGAATTCCAATGTGGATTGTTAGAAAGCAATATTTAAAGGAAATATTATTTATTGATTTCTTAATTGTCATTTGTGTATATTACAGAATCACAGAATGTGAGAGCTGGAAGGAAACTCCAAGATCCGGTAGATCGATCTCCCTCATTTTAAGCTGAGAATCCTGGAGGTTAAGTAGCTTGCTGGAGGTCACAAAGCTCTTTATTAAGTGTTAAAGCTGTGACTTGAACCCAAGATTTCTTGTTCAATGTACTGCTCTTTCCACCATATCATTGATTGCAGCATATGGATTCACAGTTTTATGTTTAAATTATACTGCTGAGATGTTGAATGAGACATAACGTCTACTAAATAGTACACATTCTTCCTACAACTAAACTACTCATTAATGAATTAGGTCCTTTTTTTAGGTTTCATTAGCTATTTTTGACCACTAGCTTATTACTTGATGTAGTAAAGCAATAACTTCTACAGCATTGGCTTGAGAGATTTAATATAGCTTACCAAACAGAATACTTGCAAATAGCTTAGCTTCAGCTGATTCTCAATCAACAAGTAGTTATTTTTAGAAGAATGGGAGTTACTATGATATTGGTAGAGTTGTATTAAATTGTTTGCTTTGTTGTATTTGGAAAGAGAGATTTTAGCATTATAGATACTTTTTAAACAGGTCCATAAGCTTATAGTCATTGAAGAAGGCAGTTGGAATAAGATAGTTAAAAGTGTATTTAGCTATGAAAGAAAGATTGATGGCTTAAAGTCTTTTTTTTTTTTAATTTTCTTTTGAACTCCAGATGTGCTTCTTTTTTTGTGTATGTGTCTTATAAAAATTGATAATCACCACAGAAATAACTTGGTATATTATGAGCAGAATGTTTCTCCTCTATTTATTCCTAAAGTGAGACAAAGAGTATGAATCAGAATTTTGATATTTTATTTCCTATATCTTTTTGTATTGAAGTGAATTGAGATAATTGTATTTACTTTGAAATAGGTTGGAATTCAATTTTAATGGCCTACAGCATTTCTGTCCGGATTATGATTTGTTTACATATTATTAAATACATTCATTCCTTCACTTTTGAAAAGAAATTTCATCTGGATTTAGATTTATGGAAATGGTAAATCAAAAACATTAGTGCCCCCTAGTGGGCAAAAAAGCTTTGGAAAGCAAAGTTTAGTTACTAACTGAATATACACGTACATATATACTCATATTAAATAGGTCTATGTCTATATGTGGACAACATATACTACATATATGCATGGGAATATACATATATATATAAATAATTTACTAATTCCTTGAAAGTTTCACATATAATATTATATTTGTCTTAAAATTATTTATTGAAAAATAGTTACCTCACAACTAGGGAAATATTAAGGAACAGAATAATTTCTATGTAATTTAAACTATTATGATTTTTAATGAATCTATAAGAATTTACAAAGCTTGGTTTATTCTTGGTTTCTTTTGAGCCTAAAAAATAAAAGAGCATTCTGATAAGCTGCAGATAATCAGCAAAGTGTAGTGGAAAGAGAAGTTGGACCTTTGTGCTAGTTCTATTGTCTGAGGACCTAGATTCAAATAGTGGCTCTGGTATTTAATACTCTTGTGACCTTGGAGAAGTCATTAATCTCTCTAGGCTTCTGTACTTCCACTAAAATCAGAGAATGTCTTACATGACTTTTAAGTTTTCTTCCAGTCTTACTTATAGCTGTGATCCTGTTATACATACATATGGATATCTATGTCCAAAACAGAATTCATTCTTTCCCCCAAAACTTTCCTGTCTTCTGAACTTTTCCCTTATTGTCATACTCCCAATTCTCAGACTCCCAATTCTCAGACTCCCAGGCTAGCTGTGTCCATTTCTTCTCCGTGTGTCAGTTTCCGTTCACCCCACATAACCAATCAGCTGTCCAACCCTGCTGCTTCTACCTTCACAACATCTCTTTTATGCATCCCTTTCTGTCCTTCACAGACCCAGCACCTTAGCCTCAACACCTCCCCCTTGACCAGGATTGGGGAGCTTGTCACCTCGAGGTCAGAGGTTCTCCAGCCCTGCCCCAGACTATTGCAATAGTCTTCTGGTTGACCTACTCCAGCCCATCCTTCATTCAGCTGCTAAAGTGATTTTTCCAAAAGATAGATCTTACCAAGACACACCATGCCCCCTCTCTATTATCACCAGTCACCAGGGTTACATACAAAAGGATCTGTCTGGAATTTAAAACCATTCACAACCTATTCCCTTCCTACCTTTTCAGTTTTCTTAAATTTTATTTCTTTCCACATACATGACAATCCATCAGAATTGGATTTACTGTTCATCATTTAAGGCTTCATCTCCTGACTCTGGGCAGCTAGGTGACACAGTGGATAGAGTACCTGGCTTGGAGTCAGGAAGACTCATCTTCCTGAGTTCAAACCTTGCTTCAGACATTTGCTAACTGTGTCACCCTGGTCCAGTCACTTAACCCTGTCTGCCTCAGTTTCCTCATATGTAAAATGAGCTGGAGAAGGAAGACAAACCGCTCCAGTGTCTTTGCCAAGAATACCCCAAAAAGGGTCATGAAGAATTGGATAGGACTGAACAACAACTCCTGCTCTGAGCCTTTTCACTAGTTGTCTTCCATGTTTTTAATGTTCTCCCTCCTTACTTCTACCTCTTGGCTTTCCTGACTTCCTTCAAGATTTAGTTCAAATCTGGGCCTTCTACAGGAGGCACTCCCCCACCCGATGCCTTCCATTGGCAGTGTAGATATCTTGTAAGTACATAGTTATTTGCATATTTCTGTTGTTTTTGTTCAGTCACTTCAGTCATTTCTGATCGACTCCAAGCCTAGTCCTCTATCCACTCTCCCATCTAGCTGCCACATATCATCCATCTTCATTATAATGTGAGTTCCTTTAGGTCAGAGATGATGTTTTTTCTTTCTTTCTTTCTTTCTTTCTTTCTTTCTTTCTTTCTTTCTTTCATCTCCTGCCATTAGCACAGTGCTTATCACATAGTAAATATTTAATAAATGCTTGTTAACTGACCTATTAGAAAGGAGAGACATTAATGTCATAAAATTCCCCACTGTGGACATAAATGGAGGGGCTAAAATTGATTTGGAATTTGTAACAATCCCTGTCAAATGAGCATTGGTCACCAACAAACAACATATATACATACAAACAAACCCAAAACCAATTTTGGAAGAGAAGAAACTGCCATGAGAGTAGTCCTTGGACAAATGGGTAGAGTCAGAGTTGGGTTTTTTTAGGTTATACGTCAGTAGGAGTTTTGGGGAGTGCTCACCAGAATAATGAGGAGAGAAGGGAGAGGTTGTGATTATAGCACAGTAGCAACATAATATAGGAACAGCAGTTGGTGAATGTTACATCTACAGTTCCCTTCTGTAAGACCATGAGAAATGACCTACTTTGGAATGGCAAACTGAGAGGTGCCTATGAGCTTAGCTTCCCCGAGAGCAGGAAAACAGAAAGAAACAAACCAGTTGGGAATAACTAAGGACTGATCCTACCCTGACTCAGCCTTACTTCCACTTGTGTTTTCTTATATTTATTCTGTTAAAGAATATATTTGTTGGACTTAAAATTGTTTCTTATAAACACTTGTGTTCACGTCTGTCCTCATGTTACTGGGGACATGATAGGAGCCAGACAAGAGTGCAACCTTTCCTAGAATTGGGTTGGGAGCACCACCTCCAGCCCATTGTTGAGAGTTTTGCTCTCTAACTGGGAACATAAGCATGAAGCATTCTATAAAACTACCCCTCTAAGTGTAGAATCACTACGATATTGGGCTCTATTATAGAAATCTACCTCATAGATGTAAGTCAAGGTTATAGATGTATGAATTTTCTTCCTGATCATATACTACAGCAGGGATCTGTACATTGATAGTAAGTTGGAAATAGATCATCTTGTCATTCTGTCAATAATTCGATAAGACATTAAACACTGACTGCCTTCCGCTCCTAAGGGCTAATGAAGTTGCTTATATAGTTTTGTTCAAGTTACCTTTAAAGCCTTATGGCAGAGAATAAATAACATAATGTTATAATGGATTTTCTCAATAGAAAGACCCTCTCCTCCAAACAGCACCACACTTAGCTCTTTTCATTTTCCCCATAATGATATAAAACTGATGAGTACCTTATCTTCATCACTAAGACTGGAAAGACAGGGAACCAATATGATATATTTAAGCCACCACCCCTCCTGTCTTCCCTTCCCCCTTTACCTATGATTTTATAAATGTAGGGAAGTCTGGGTATTGAAATTCCTTTAGAACACCAATTCAGATCAACAACTACTCTTAATTGTCTTGAATAGTCCATCCCCAGACGTCAAGGTGTGTGTTCAGCCAGGGGCTTGAAGCAGCCCAGAGCCTGCATGGCAGCAGTGGTTTTGGTGGTCTTGAGCAGATCTTCTCAATCTAGAATGAGGATCTCGGGCAGCATTAGGGCCCCACAGATGACATAGGTAACTGGAGCAGTGAAGAAGCTGAGGAAGAGCCTGAAGACTTGGGGTCAGGCCCAACAGACTATTCCTACCAGGACCCTGAGCAAGAAGAAGTAGAGCTGGCACCAGGAAAAGGTATTGAAGATGCTGTTACTGACATCCAGGGGCATATCCAGGCCCTATGGCTGCTCTCCTGTGGAGAGTGAAGATGAGGAAGAGGAGGGAGCTGTAGCACTAGGCAGCAGAAGCTCCATTCCCAAGGACCCAGAACATATGGCCTTGGTGAAACAGACAATGCCTCCAGTGTCTGCCTGCCCCAAGAGCCCTTGCTTGGGCCCAGGGGGTTTCAGATGCTCAGTGGGAGGATGTGGGACAGAAGGCTCTCCGGGCTCGATAAGCAACCTCTACATGGCACTGACTACCACTGAGCACAGACTTATCTCTTTTGTCCCCAATTCCAGACCTAGTACTGCCTCGCTGCACAACTAGATAAATCCTTGGTCCTCAATTATTTGTTCCTCTTACTCCCTTCTACATCACAGGCAAACTAGGACTTCTCTCCAAAGATCTACTTTATCCAATTCTGTACATGTGGGAACATCTGTCCAAGCCCAATCCACCTTAGCACCTTGCACTTTGTAGAGAGAATAATGCACTCAATGTACACAGCCAGAATTTTTTTTATTTTTAAAAAGTGTCCAGGGGCACTACGAAGATGAGTGACTTGCCCACTGACCGACAACCACTATGTGTTAGAGGCAGGAATTGAAGAAAAGTCTTTCAAGATCCACAGTCATATCACTGTCTTCTATAACAAGACACAACTCAAGTTTCAGAAACTTGGTGTATGTCCTTGGCATCTAAGGAGCCAATAGAATAATGCTAATATATATGGGATAATGAATAAGTGTAATGATATCTAAATTGACATTGCATTTAACAAGCATTTTTAATCTTTACCATCCAATCTTTAATAACTTTAAAGTAAAGATTATAGTGTTCCTCTTTCAAATATGTATGTCCGTATGTACTTCCTCTAATACAGGACCTTACTGTTATGCTGCATAGTAAAATTTTAAGATCTTATGATATTTCATCTGAGAGACTCAGAGATAAAGACAGAGAAGCACAGAGACAGACAGAGCCACAGATAAAGGCAGAAACAGACAGACTGACATAGGACACAGAGACAAAGAGAGCCTGGATAATCTCTAATGTATCTTAAAGGCCTAATTTTGGATAAATTAGTATAACTTGGTAAAAATCCATAGTAACAGGTAGGGACGGAGAGAAAGGTTCAAGTATTTAGGGATTACAAATGAAATAATGTGGTGAGTATAGCTGTAACTATCAATTGTAGTACCTTGAGTAAACTTTAAAAAATGTTCCGGAAACAATCAGCAAGTCTAGACTTTGGGACAATTAACAAATATCATTCAAGTTCAAGTCAGGAAATCCATAAAGAAAGAGATTAAATACTTCTGTGCCTAGACTTACACAGAGTCTCAGGCAATCTCAAAAAGAGATTCATTAGCAATGCATAGCATAAACTCCTGAGAGTCAGAACCCACAGTTCTGCTTTAGGTTGGACATTTTGGAGATATAGAAGTATCCAATTCATCCACATATACGGGCATATACTTATTAGAAGTCATTTATAGGAATACAATCCCAAGAACATAATCAAGCACAAAATAACCAAACTAAGGAAGATTCATCAATCGGTATATAATTAAATGTTTCATTTGTTCCTGCAGTAAGGGCAAAAATAATTTATTTCTCAACCTGGAGTTTATTCTAATTTCTGATGAGTATTTAATAGTCAAATTTAAATATGCCATACTTCTCTCTTATCGTGTATGTATGTACACTTTTAATTCTAAAGGAACAAATGGGAATTATGAAGGAAGCAAAAATTCATTTCTAGTGGCTTGGTTGTAATAGTGTAAAGCATTAGAAGATGACAATATTTACAATGCCAAACATAGCAAAATAAATGGGAAAAGAACCACCTGACAGGAAAGAACGATCAGGTAACATGAGTCATAAGTTATGTTTTAGCCTTTAATCTTTGATTCACACTGGCTTAGTTCTGCAATAATTTTGATTAGCATTTTTATAATATATGCCAAAGTTATGTATTAATCACCTTGCCTCTCAAAGTACTTAAAGGTTTAGATTTGGGCATGAAATATTATAAACTTGTAATACTTCTTGTGAAACTAATTACATTTTCAACTTTTAATGATTTTGTGTGTTCTTTCCTTTTCAAGTGTAGGAGAATTATAATCAGAATGTCACATTGACTTTAGGTTTTACATAAACTTCTTATTTTGCTAGACTCTCTTAGAATGTTCAACTACAGATATAATTTTCATATAAACTTCTTGTGTCAATATACTTGCAAAGAACTTAAATATAAAACTGATTTCCTCCTTTGTCTTGCATTTTTAGAAGTAGCAACATCTACCCCAGAAAGAGTAATACCAACAGGAAAAAACTTGATATTTTTGTGCCATTTTTTTTTTACCGAATTAGTGATTTCACTAAATAAGATGCATATCTGCTCCATAATGTATAGTCTTAGTGCATTGCCTGGTGGGTATTGAGAGATTAATTTGCCCTTAATTTCACTTACAGTTTGAGGTGACAAAACCTCTCAGAGCTGGGATAAGCTCTTGAATAGCTATGAGAATCCTAGACTTAGCTTAACTAATTCAGCTAAAAGAGTATATAGCACTGCTTTAGAGCCCAAGAAAGTAGTGTTTGAGTAGATCAGACTGTAGAGAAGAAATTCCACCCAGAAGGTGAGTGTTGGTGTAGAACTGGACCTAAGACCAAAGATATCAAGGCCTATGAACTAGTCATGGTGATCTTAGGCACATGAGCTTCTTTATTTATGGACTACCCTTCTAAGTGGCAAACTCACCCTTCTGGGAATATGTGCCCTTTCTTCCCCATGGACTCTGAAGAGAGAGAGAGAGAGAAGAGGAGAGAGAAACAGAGACAGACACAGAGATCAGAGAGAGACAGAGAGAGACAGAGACAAGACAGAGACACAGATGAGAGAAAGATGAGAGACAGAGAGAGAGACAGAGGCAAGAGAGAGATAGAGATGAGAGAGAGATTGAGAGAGATAGAGATGAGAGAAAGAGATTGAGAGAGACAGAGAGGGATGAGAGAGAGAGAGATTGAAAGAGAGAGAGAGACACAGAGAGAGAGCACACAAGAGGAGGCTGAGGAGCCAGAGTTGTGAGAAGTAGACATATAGTTTTCCCCCAACATAGTTATGGGACTTGGAGTGAGTTGCAGAAGTGCAGCAGCTACCTCTGTTTAGGAAAACCCCTTTACCTGCCACTGTTAGTACATTTGGGGTGAGAGAGCCAGCTCAGAGGAAGAGAATGAAAGAGGGAGGGCAGCTGTGCTATATCATGCTGATTTCTATGCCCATCCTACCTTAGGAGAGTTTTCCAATAATATTTCATCTAATAAAGATCTAAACTTCTTAGGTCATTACAAGCTCAATATAAGCCTACAATGTCATCCATTGACAATAAAAAAGCGAATGTAATTTTAGGACATTTCAATAGATCATTAATACCCCGATCAGAAAAGATCATGTTTCTTCTGCCACAATCAAGCTTGAGCAAATAGAGGTTAAGTGACTTGTCCAGAGCTACCCATTTAGTGTCTGAGGCCAGCTTTGAACTCAAGTCTTTCTCATTCCAAGTTCAACATTATTCACTGTACCATTTAGCTGTTATCTAGATCGGGAAAAATAATTGTCCTTCTGGCATTATCAGGCTGTATAGTTTGTTGTGTATACTGACTGGTATCATATTTTCAGGGACACTGAAAAATTAGAATGAATACAGGGGAGGATTATCAGGATGAGAAAGGGCCTAAAATTATTTTCAATAGATTGATCCAGACAGAGTTGCTTTACAAAGAAAAATCTAACCAGAAGACATTCTCAGCTCCCTAAATGTGCTTTGAGACATCTTGGCATCTTTTTAACTTCAATAGACTGAGCATCATCAACATTTCTGGCAGTAGCCACTCCAGACCTGTTATTTGCTGATACTTGTTCCCTTGAAGCAAACATTCAAGAAGCTAAGCAGTTTTCCGTGGATCACTCACAGAGAGGAAGGGCCTGAAAAAAACCAAAAGTTTGCCAGAAAAATATCACACATTGCCTCAGGTTTTCTCCTTGGACCCAAAACCTAGAACCAAGTTTTGACATTTTGAAAGTATATTGTCCAATAATTTATTGCTCTACAATGAATGAGTAATCAAATGAATGAAAAACAATTTATTACCCTAGAGATGTTCACATTTTAATGGAAGAGACAAAACAAATAGAAGGCTCTAGCCATAATTCCAACATCTCCTTTGGAAGAAAATTTAAATTTTTGTGTTGATTTTGTACCAAGTTCCTAAATGAAAACAGTGTATAATAAGCATGATGCCACCTAATCTCTTGTATAGATATTTTATGCTTAGATTTATAATAGGTCACATTTATTTCCCTGAGAATTCCATCATCTATTACACCAATGAAACCCAAGGAAAATTAAATGGGGATAGTGTCATTGATTATGAGCCTTCAAAATGCAGTGAATCTTAGCTGAATGTATTCTTTAGACAGGTGGCAGTAGGAAATTCAACAGATTTTTGGATATTTTGTTTATGCAAAGTACATAAAAACTGGACAAAATTAAGAAAATCCTTACCAAACCTAACCTCAAAAAAATGGCATTACTGTTACTTGGATTGTGTTTCCTTTGGGGACTTTTCACAAATAATGACAATCTGTAAGTAATAGTTATACTATTATCTACGATACCATCTACCTATCCATTCATTTAATTTACTTCAACATGTATCTCCTATGCAGAAGGCACTGTGCAAGTTCTTGGAATAATAAATGATGGTGATGAGGATAATAATTTTAATAATAATAATAATAATCATAATAATAAAAATAATATCTGCCTTCAAGGAGCTAATAGTATTATATAGCATATGGTGCTATCAATGATAAGAAGCTCTGCTTAGAATATTAATGTCTTTAACAATGATATCCCACCAGTCAAGTCATATAATTGGCTGTGTTTTCATTCCTTCTCAAATCTTCCATGATTCCCCCTTCTTAACCCTTTTAGATGAAACGAGGCCATTCACCTAGAACTCCCTTGTCTCCTTCTCAGCTCACATCACACAGATGCCTTCTGCCATGATCTCTTCCTTCACTTATGTCTCACATGAAAAGGTGACCCTTCTCCTTGTCAAGGCTAAAACTTCTACATGTACAAGTGATCCCATTCCATCCCACTTTCTTTAGAAGATTACTCTCTCTATTATTCCTACTCTTACACTCATCTTCAACCTCTTCCTTTGTCTACTGGCTGCTTCTCTATTTGATCCATGCATCCTATATACCTATTAGACCATATTTCTTCTCACTTTCTTGACTAAACTCCTAAAGAAGGCCATCTGTGATAGGTACCTACACTTCCTTTTCTCTCACTCTCATCTTAACTCTCTCCAGTCTGGCTTCTGACCTCATCACTGAACCAACACTGCTTTCTTCAAAGTTACTAATGATCTTTTAATTGCCAAATGTAATATTGTAAATTCTCATTCTTCATCCCTCTCAACCTCTCTGCAGTCTTTAACATTGTCAACACCCTCTTCTCCTTGATAATTTTTTCTCTCTAGCTTTTTGTGACACTACTTTTCTCCTGATTCTTCTACCTGTCTTGACACTCCTCATCTAGGTCACAACCCCTAACCATAGGGCTTTGTCTTAGACCCTTTCCTCTTTTCCTGTATGCTATTTCACTTGGTGATCTCATCAGCCCCCATGTATTCAAATAATACTACTCTACTTATGATCATCAAATCTACCCATCCAGTCCAAACCTCTCTGCTGACCTCCAGTCTCACATCTCTAACTGCCTATCAAACTTTTCAAACTGGCTGTCCTGTAGACATCTTAAACTCAATATGTTTGAGTTGGTAATCTTATCCTTCCTTCCCCTAACCTTCTCCCCTTCCAAACTTCCATACTAGTTTCAAGGACACTCCAAGACTCTCAATCACCCAGGGTCACAATCTAGGTGTCATCCTCAATTCTTCATTCTCTCTCATTTCCACCACATCCAATCTATTTTGCCTTCTTAAGGTCTCTTACATATGCTCCCTTTCATCTCCTCATCCCTGGACTACTGCAATAGTCTGTTGGTTAGTGTCCCTGCCACAAGTTTCTCCCCATTCTGGTACATCCTCCACCCAATTGTCAAAGTGATCTATTTTCCTAAAGGGCCAGTCTAACATTATCACCTTCCTGCTCAATACACTCCAGTAGCTCACTCTAACCTCTAGGATCAAATATAAAACCCTCTATTTGGCATTCAAAGTTTTTCATTACCTGCCCCCTCCCTACCTTTCTAGTCTTCTTATACCTTACATTTCCCCATGTATTTTGCAATACAGTAACACTAGGGTCCTTGCTATTCATAAAGCAGAAGATATTCCATATCCCTTCTCCAGGCACTTTCACTTGCTGCTCCCCATGCCTTGAATTCTCTCCTTCCTCATCTCTGCATCTTGGTTTCTCAATTTCCTTCAAGTATCATCTGAGGTCCTTCCTTTGCAGAATATATTTCCCTATTCCCTCTTATTCTTAGTGCCTTCCTTCTGTTAATTATTTCAAGTGGATTATGTACATAGATTATTTATACATAATTGCATGTTGTCTTCCCCATTAGACTGTGAGATCCTTGAAAAGAAGGACTGTCTTTTAAAGTTACTTGTATCCCTAGTGCTTAGCAAAGTGCCTGGCACATAGTAGGTGTTTAATAAATGTTTATTGACTAACCCACGCAGTAATTGCAAGTGAGATAAGTACAATGGAAAGCTCACTGGCTCTGGAGACAGAGGCCCTGGGTTCAAATCCCACCTTTGATACTGCCTGTGTGACCTTAGTCACATTAACCTACCTTGGCCTCAAGTTTCTCATCTACATATTTAGAAGGTTGGAGTAGAGGGACTCTTGAGTCCCTATTAACTCTAACTCTTTGATCCTATGAACCACAAGTAGACTAGCTTGAAGCATTTTCGAAGATTGAGCCTTGTGTATAGTATTAGGAACTCAATTAATATTTGTGGGAGAAATAGAGGAAGGAATAAAGAGCAGAGGGTAGGAGGAAAAGAGAAATAAAGATTATTAAGAAAGAGTAACACACTGATCAGTCTGGCATGCAGCTCATAAAGTAAGACTCCTTTGGAGTAGTCATTAGGCAGAAGGTAAACTAAAGCAAAGTTATACGCTTTGTAGACTATTAAAAATGCTACAAATTTTAACTTAAAGGAGAACATTTTTCTCTCATATAAGAAACACCAAATCTGAATAGTGAAGATAATAACATAGCAATGCTATGGATTCTGTTCAGAACAGCCAATTTGATTGCAGCAATACTACCTCTGAGCAATTATTTGTATGGAGTGAAATTGAATTCATTTTGGATTTAGTGAGGAGCTTAGGTGGCTACACAAAAAGCTTAGTGTTAATCAGCCGTAAGAGTTAATTTCTATGTTCCTAGAGAAGGTAGAGTCCTTCTAAATCCTCAGTATTAGAATTAAAGTGCATCCTAAAAAAAAGAAGGCATCGATTTTAAATGTAACTATGTATGTTACTAAATGTAACTAAAAATGTATGATCAAGCTATAATTTTAGAAACTGTTATATGCCTATTATAACAGTGTAATTATATACATTCACATAGATATACATACAGATATATAATGTTAAGGATAAATGTTTTTAGTGAATAAGGACCATCAAAAAAGAGAGCTGGAGAATAAGAATTTGTCAGTGTTTCTCCAAAACCACAAAAAGGATAGAGACTATAACTGGGTGCTGGAGATCAGAACTCTGTAGAAGACCAGAGATAATTTTCCAAGGTCTAGCACAACACAAGGGTAATATCTCAAGAAACAGACCAACTTTATTCTGCTTCCATAATTGCAACTTCTAACTTTTCTTGATTACTATTGATACCAGAAAAAAGGTGGATTGTAAAGTGGACCTGAGAATTCCTGTTACAGAAAAGTAGCTTGGTTGTTCAATAGAATTGAATGCAGGCTAATGAATTGTCATCTTATTTTATCTGAGTTTTGTTAATGTGAAACAGTTCCTGAAAAATTTGATCATTCCCAGATTAAGAGATAATGGTGATAATCTTGAGCTCACTTAGGGTCATGAAAAGTGAATTATCAATCAGAACTTTTCTCCCTTTTCCATCTCTGATCTGACAAAATGGAAGCCGTTTCCTATTTCCAAAACTACAGTAATTTATTTTATTTAGCAATTTGAAAATATAAAAATTAATTTCTATCATCCATTTCACAAACATTTGATTTTTAGAAGATAATTTTGATTACAACTTCTAGTTAGGAAAAGTTGGATTAACTCAACCCTTTTTTTTAAACTGTATAAAAACTGAATAAAAGCATGCTGCTAATAGAGTTTGAGCAAAAATTAGAAAGCAGCAGTTGTTTGTGATCTCTAAAGGAGAGTCTTTGTGTGCTGCTTTGTCAGATTAGAAGGTTTGCCTGTTGGGGTAGTAGGAAAATGGTGAACACTCATGATGACTGTGTGTGGTTGGATTGGATTTGTCCCTATTAGCTTGGGGGATGCCTCCTGACCGCAGATGTGTAATGGTGCGATGCTGATGAGTTCTGACAATCATTGTATCAAAGCTAAACATCAGGTTCTTATTAGAGTTTACATGGTTGAGTGTATTTGGGCATTTACTAAAATTCATGCTGAGGATCATGAGGCCATTGGGAAAAATGAGGATGCGTAGGAGATAGTAAAATCAAAGGATGTGCATACCAGGAAGTTAAGTGGAACCATTAAATTAATTTTAGATGTTTTCATTAAATGACCTCGAGTCAGTGTGATGAGAAATACAGCTAACAATGGGTTGATTCATCTATGTGCATGGTAAATTTGAATAGTTTTATTTTTTTAATTTTAATTTTTTTTGGAGAGTAACCAGACTCAAAGGAGGTTAGGTATTTCAGTCACTAAAGCACTGGACCTGTAGTCTGGAAAACTTGAGTTCAAATCTGGCCTTGGATACTTACTAAGAAAAGGAGCAAGGAGAAGAATAAGCATTTATTAAGCACCTACAATATGCTAAGCACTGTGCTAAGCACTTTACGAATATTATCTCATTTAATTTTCACAACATTCCTATAAGGTAGTCCATATCATAATCTCCATTTTACAGTTGAGGAAACTGAGGCAAATCCAGGTAAGTAATTTGTGCAGTGTCATATGGCTGGTAGGTGACTAAGGCTGGATTTGAACTTAGGTCTTCTGACTCCAGACCCAGAGGTCTATCCACTGCATTACCCATCTGCCTCAATCTATTAGCTCTATAACTTTAGTCACTTACCCTATGTTGGCCTGAGTTTCATGTCTGTATCCCTAGAACTTCCAGCTGTGCTTGGCACTTGGTGGACCCTTAAATATTTTTTCTTTCTTTTCATTCATTTTTTCCACACTATTTTAAATAGGTTTCAAAATTATAGAATATCATATATATCTTTCATTTTATTTTATTAATTATTCACAAAAATACCTTTCAAGCTAATAACTGACAAATAGTGTTTACTTACATATCCTCATCTGACCCTGACAACAACCTTGGGAGTTAGGCACACATTATATAAAGGTACGATCATCCCCTTTTTACCAATGAGGAAACTGGGGCCCAGGATGTTTGAGTCACGTACCCATGGTCACAGAGCTAATAAGTCTCAGAACCAGGACTTGAATGAAAATCTTTTTGACTACAAGTATATCACTCTATCTACTAGGTTACATTGCCTTTTATGTGCTTGTGATTACTACTAGTCTTAGAGCCTAGCTAAATCAGTAAAAATTTATTCTTTCATATTCAAGGTCTAACCCAAAAATATGTTAAAATGCTGATTAAAGTGGCAATATTTATCACAGAAGAAAAACTATGGGATATAAAATTGAAACATCTAAAACTACATCAGCCCAAGGACTTGGCTGCCAAAGGATATAGCATGCTCCTCTCTCATTAGAGTATAATAATAATGATAATAATAATAATAATAGCTAATATCTATATGATACTTAAAGTTTTACAAAACATTTTACATAGATTATTTAATTTGATCTTCAAAATTGTGTGAGAGAGGTCCTATACTTGAGAAAATAGGCTAAGAAAGGTTAGGTATACTGCCAAGGATTGCATAGCTAACAAGTCTGTGACAGGATTGTAACTCAGATCTTCCAGACACCAAGTCATACACCCCAGCTACTCTGCCACCTTGCTGTCTTTATTCAGCAACCCTTTATATAGTATATTTTAGAAGAAATTCTTGCTCAGATATGTGTTGGGCAGGAAATTCACTGAGTTGCCTTTCTGGTTCATAACTTGAATGTTATCAAGTGATCAAGTTTTGAGATGATTCCCTATAACCACACCCAAAAGAGACTGATTTATCAAATAGGATGCCAACCTATCAGTCTGCATTCAATTTAATTCAACAATCAATCTACTTTTCTACCATGTCCAATATTCAAGACATACTTTTCCTGGCATGAGGAGTAAATAGGAAAGGTTTAGAAGTTTGCTTGGTGATTATGAGACTGGTATGAAATTGACTAGTTTCTGTTTATTAATATGGGAACCATTTCTGCAGTCAGACTATTGACTTATTAGAGGAAAAACCAACCTTAATGCTAAAGATGACAAGATATGGATGACATTAAAATAGGGGACAAATAGCTCATAACTGCATATTGGAAGAATTTCTTCTTACCTTGTAAGACTAGACAACTTGGATCATCATTAGCTTAGGATACAAACTCATATGTAAAACCTTATGGAGGAAAATGATTAAAAATTTTGAAAAAAAATCAGCTCAGAAGGCAAAGAAGAATAGCAGAGAGGAAAATAAACACAGTAAAAGCTTGGGCAAAAACAAATTAACCAAACAATTTCAACATCATCAATCAATCATTCCATCAATAAACACTTATTAAATGCCTACTATGTATCAGGCTCTGTGCTAATTACAAAGAATACAATCATCAAAAAAAAAAAAGGAAAAAAAGAAACAATCCTTACTTTCAAGGGCTTGCATTCTAAGAGGAGAAACAGCAAGTACCAATATACCAAAGATACCAATATATGACTATAGATAGAATAAATATATTGAGAATAAACATCAACAAATACAAAGTAGCTAAATGCAAAGCAAAGCATTCTGGGAGGGAGAGAATGAGCAGCTGGGTGGTAGGGGGTGGATCAGAAAACATTTTATACAGAAGATATTGCTTTGGTTGTGTCTTAAAGGAAGAGAAGGATTATGCAAAGTGGAAATAAGGGAGTGCATTCCACACACGCAGAATAGTTAGTACAATAGTACATAAATGCAGTGTCATATGTGAGGAACAGAGAAAAGCCCAGTTTGGCTGGATGGTAGAATACAAGAAGGGGGAAAATTTACAACAAGGCTGAAAAGATAGTTTGTGGCTAAAATCTAATTGAAAGAGTTTATATTTTATTCTAGAGGCAATAGGATTCCAGTACAGTTCAATAGGGGAGTGTAATGATCTTAGTATGAGATCAGGAAGAGAAGATAGAGAATGGAACAACTCTTTTTCAGTTTCTATTAGACAATATTATCTTTACTATGGAGCCCTCATATTGGATTGTAGAATTTAAAACTCTGCATGCTATGTGAGGAATCGGAAATGGCACTTTATACTTAATAGGCCAATTGAACCAGACCAGCATATATAAAGAAGTCTCCTCTGGAAATAACATAATTTTGAATATTGAGAGCACTGAAGGGAAGATACCAAATCATTAGGAAAACTGCAGATGGCAATATTACCAAAAGGAAAGGCAATTGAGAGGACATCTCTAATGACAAACCCATATAACTACTTTCTCATCTATATAAAGTTTTTTTTTTTCTAAAAAATGATCTTCCATATAGTGTGGGTATACTTGATGGAAATAGAAGAAGAAAAACACAGACTTTCCTGAGTAATTTTCTACATTATACTACATCTTCATGGTTATATAACTAACTAAAAGGTGAAGATGATACATAATACCACCATGGTTATTATTTGTTGATTATTAAAAAATCATTGGATTTATAGCAAAATATAGCCTTAAAGGCTTTTGTTCAACAGTGGATCTCCCATCTATCTGTTAAGTTTATAAAAGAGTCCTTGTTAGATGAAACAACAAAGATAACTTTGCTCTATAATCCTTTGATTACCACTATTGAACAAGATATAAAAGTGAGAGACATTTGCTCACCAAACATGTTTGCCACTGGCATGCAGGATGTTCATTGCAGAGGTCAAATAAAAGAGGCATTTCCTCTAAAATTATGAAATTCTTCTAATGTTTCTGTTTATAGATGACCTTGATTGCATCAAGCTCTGGAACACTGCAGAGCATCCTAAATGAAATCTGCAAGCAATTGCATCTTTGACAAACATTGCAGAAGAACAATGAACTGGGCCCAGAATTGACTAGGAGGGGGAAAAGTGGGCATTTGGGAAGTCATTGAAATAATTCTACTCCCTAAAATATTTTTATGACCAATATTGTGATGGTAGTGGTATATGGTATATGTCAACCATGGAATTCCACAATCCATGTGGAATCATGGAATACCAAATGTCTAAAAAAAAGGGAAATAAATGTACAAGCATCTAGTGTCTATAAATAGACTAAAGGCTCTCTTAGGACTATACACACACACACACACATATACACTATATATATATGTATATATATATATATATATTTCATTACCAACAATGCATTGTGTGTATGATCTGGAAAAGTAGCAAGTAAGTAATGTGGAAAAATTGATTGAGTAAAAGAAAGACAGCTTGAGTACCATAATGATGTCTACATAATGTTAAAACATCTTCTAGAAGAAAGCATTTAGCAAACTGATTGAGTTCTTTATAGAGGAATTAGGAGGGCTAATGGACAAATATTGTATAGAACAAGAAGGTAGGAATAGATTATGAATTATACTATTGGAGGGAATAGATGTTTCAATGAGATCACAGATTCCCCAAAAGATCATTTTTGTGGAGGAAACTGTATTGCTATCCTTTCAAAATACATTGTATTGGACAAAAATTGTCAAATTCATTTCCAATGAATCAATTTGTTTTTTAAGCAAAAGGGAGATTGACAGGTAATTCCCTTTATTTTCTTATCACTAAAACGGCCAAAACATGGTGAGACAAATAAAGGAGCAAACATTTTGTAGGGCCTAGAACTACTCACCCCTAACTAAAAAATTCTCAAGTTGACTTAAGGTCATTGAGGACAAAGATGCATACAGAACCACCCTGTTTCATGGTTCAGTTTGTTTTCAAAGAGGATATGGGACAGGTAATCTGCAATGTAATTAATCAGATGAGTAAAGATTCAAAAGGAAGTATAAACATTCAGGACCCAAAAGAAAGGAAATCAAGAGGCCATCTCTAATTACCAACTCATATAACTACTTTCTCATCTATATAAAATCTTTTTGAAAAATGATCAATCATATATTGGGGGTACAATAGATGAAAAATTGTTTTAGAACTGGACCTCAGAACAAAGGGAGACCTTGCACAAGAGATAGGGACAGTCAGCATATCAAACACACAAAAGTCTGAAATATTGGGTTATTTATATTCCTCTGATGGATGTAAGAGAACATTCCAGCAAAAACTTTAGCTTACTGAAAGGCAACTAAAACATCATTTAATTTCTTTTTCCTCTTCCTTTAAATAGACATAATGCTGATTTTCTAAAATCAATAAAAAGTCCAATGTTTTCTTTTATTTGAGGCAAGGTTCATACAGCACAAAACAAAATGGAGAATTTATCAATTTCTAATTCTAATCTGAAAAATATCCAAATTACCTAGCAACCCAGCTGGCAAGGTCTCTGGACCCTGTTGCCCTAAATAATGACAGTTTAATATTTCAGGGATCAATATATTTTCTACTACCTTGACAAACTACCAGTAACTTCCAAGTTAATATGATAAGATAAATTATACACAAATAAGGAAAAGTCTTAAGAGACAGCCTCCTTAGCATCTGTTCACATCCAAGTGGAAATGTTCACTGTTCTTTCTGGGGCTATGTGGTAATTATGCTAAACTGGGCCAAGAATCAAGACAGGGAATGTTCTGAAATATTTAATTACCACCTCCCACCTGTTCTCAAGTCTTAATGTCTCCTCTCAGCCTGCCAAAAAGAATGCTCATTATTAGGATGTTTGTATTAAGGATACCTGGACTGGAACAATTCCATTAACAAATTTTACAGAAAGGAAAATTAGCAATGAAGTACTTTGGCCAATATAGATTGAATAATGAGTAGGGATAAGAAATGAAGATCACTATATTCCCTGAATAACAAAGATCCTTAAAATAAATTGTTTGGTGAATTCTATTTGTATGATCTACTTTTAATCAATATGAGCAAAAAACTTTGATAAAGGAACTTTATAGACACAAGTCTCTTACATAGCAAAATAATTTGCCAGTGTACTAACAGGAACATTTTCGCTATGTGATGATGATGGTGATAGTGATTATAGTTTATATATATATAGATGGATGGATGATAGTGATGGATGGATGGGTGGATGGATGATAGTGATGATGATTACATGATTGAATAGGTGGAGAACGTGTCTTTCTATTTATTAACAGGGAAAGATCTAAACTATGAGCCTAAACTGTTGTCCCCTGCAAGTCATGAGGATGAAACTGAAGAGGCTGCTTTTTACCAAGAATATAATAGCACTCTTTTTACTTGAAAAGATTTCCTTAAAACTGAGAAAACAGCTTTCAGAACTAGCCTAGCCTATTTTTCCCCATTTTCTTCCCTCTCTACCAATGGAGGTGGGATTTTTCTCCCTCTTTTCCTCACTTCTTCTCCTCTCTCTCTCTCTCTCTCTCTCTCTCTCTCTCTCTCTCTCTCTCTATATATATATATATATATATATATATCTCTTTCCATATCTACATCATCCTGCTAGAAAATGTATTGAGGCTGCAAACCACCCAATATGCTAAGGATCTGCTCTCTTTTCACCTGCTGGTGCTTGATATGTTCATACCTGGTAGTGGCAGACTGAACCTCACTAAAATACACCAATATTTATCTTATCTTTAATAGGAACTATCCAGCACATGAACTATGATAATACATCCCTTATTCAGCACAAAAATATGTATGTATCAGAAACGATTCCACATATACATATTTGTGTGAGGCAATTGGGGTTAAAGGACTTGCCCAGGGTCACACAGCTAGTAAGTGTCAATTGTCTGATCTGAGGCTGGATTTGAACTCAGGTGCTCTTGACTCCAGGACCAGTGCTCTATCTACTGCCCCACCTAGCTGCCCCACTTCCATGTAATTTAATATCAAGTTTGTGAAAGTAATTTGAAAAATGTCCCAATTCATTTTTTTAATAGGCAAGCAATGGATATCTCTCTTGGGCTTTTTACCACTACCAGCTGTGACCATTAAGTATCACTGGAGGAAAAAAAACTGATCCTTAGCATTTTGGGGAGTTTGCAACCTCAATACATTTTTCTGGCAGGATGATGAGGATAGTCAAATAACTGGTCTAGAAAACTGGGCAGCCTTACTTCTTGATGAATAGACAGCAAAGTATAGTAGAAAGTGAGGATGCTTATATTCAAATTCCACCTCAGATACTTAGGTGACAATATAATCATAGATAAGTAATTTGAAATATTCTGGCAACTCTCTGACACTTAGGGTGTGCATCTGCCTGAGACTAGCAAGGATTTGTGATCTATTTTCTTTGTAAATCCTTTCATTCTTGGCAGTAAAAGCCTTAGCAGGGCCCTAACAAGAATTCAGATTTTTTTGAAAAACAATCTATAACTAGTTAGCATTTATAAATCAACCCCAGGAATTTTGGTTAAGCATTTACAGTCACATTTAGGATCAATTATTTGTATTGAAACACTAATTACACTATTTCACTTACAAAGGAGGTTAATGGGTTTTTCAGTGTAAGTCAGAATCAAGTGCTGACTATGATTACAATTATGCATGGGTAATAAGTTAACTGAAGATAATCAACTTCATATTGCACTATGGGCAAATAATATATCCCTAAGTATTGGGGTTTTTTTTATTCAGTATGGAATTAAAAGAGACTATTACTCTATAGAAATACTGTATATTTTAAAGCAGCAATATGTGGTCTTTAAAAGAGCTTTGGTGTTTTAAAACTTGAATATCTTAGGTTATATATATAATCAAAATAATAAAAGTAGAATTTAAAGGAAAATGTATTAGTTAAGGAGTGTTATATTGCACAACTGTTTAAACTCTCATTTCATATTCT
This sequence comes from Vombatus ursinus, assembly GCF_900497805.2. Taxonomy (NCBI): domain Eukaryota; kingdom Metazoa; phylum Chordata; class Mammalia; order Diprotodontia; family Vombatidae; genus Vombatus; species Vombatus ursinus. The sequence goes on along the minus strand of NW_020954590.1, from coordinate 14,857,210 downwards.
ATGGCAAACAAAAATGACTATTGTATATAACCCTATTATGGGACTCTGACCTTAACATCATCTAGTTTACCTCCCTCCCTGCCCATGTGACCCCATCCCTCCACTTTACAAAAGAGGAAGTAGCTGGAATTTAGCTCTATAGCTGGCTGAATTTCATATCAGCTGTGAAGAAAAAGTTTTAATTTACCGTTAAAGGCCATTTACATATTCTTTCCTATCATAGAATATAAAATCTAAGTTGTTCATGTTTAAAAATTGCTTGAGGACTTTATGAAGAGTATATATATCACATTTATATGCTATGTGCTTGACATAGCAAAGCTTTTCTTTAGTGTTTGTATTTTATATGTAAAGATTGTAAAATTATACATGGTGACATGTGCCTGAAGGGGACCAAGAAGTGAGGAGTGTCTGAGTGGATGGGGGCACAGTTACCCTCTTATAAGGCTAATACTGAAACTTGGGAGTCCAGTAAATTTTCAGATTAGGAAGTAGTCTAAATGGAACAATTGTTAAAATCACAGAGAAAGAACTCACTGTAGAGGAATTACATGTGGTGCCACCAGCAGGGAAAGAGAAGCAATAAACAAGCAAGAAAAATTAGACATTGCCACATTATTTTAGGCTATGCATCACAAAGTTTTGAAAATACAACTGATTTCATAGGCTAATAACCAAATATGAAGAGGAGATGAATATTTACTAATATGACCAGAAGAGAGAGATCTACAAATAGTCATGTTTATAAATGGAGTCAGTAAGCCTTCAGCAGTGCTCTATCCAGTTTTATGTGTCATTGACAAAGCCACAGAATTATTTCAAAATCTGTCACATTGGTCAACACAGGGACCATCTTTATCAACTCTGTTTTTTAAATTTGTTGACATTTGTTGTATAATATAAAAAATGCACTGCTTTTTCACTTTCTCAACCAATTATAATGCTTAGAAAAGGATGCAACAGGTAACACCTTATCAGTCCACCTTGCCTAAAATTCTCTGAGAAGTGAGTAAGTTTATGCAACATCAACAGCTTATATCAGATATAAGACTTTTTCCTAATATGAGGAGAAATCTTGGAAGCTAGCATTTATATTGCTCTTTAATGTTTGAAAAGCACTTCTCAAATATTTTCTCATTTGATCCTCACAACAACCTTGGAAAGTAGGTGCTATTATTACACCCTTTTTCCAGATGAGAAAACGGAGGCAAATGGAGGTTAAGTGACTTACTGGGAATCACAGAGTTTGTAGTGCATGTCTGGGGTTGGGTTTGACCCAGGTCTTCTTGACCCCATATGTGGTACCCTAGTCCTTGTGCCACCTAGCTGCAAAAACTTATGGTGTTTCTCATGGGCAAAAGTCACCAGCTAGTTCAGCAATGGGAGACCCAACAGACCAGTTAAGAACACCTCTCACAAAGGAAGCCCCAAGAAAGCCAGCAGCAATGTTTTTACCCTCATCATCCATGATCTAGTTAAAGTTTTAAACATTTTCCAATGAGTTTCACTAGGACATATTAAACATAAATATATGGTTCAGGGAATAGAGCACTGGATATGGAGCCAAGAAAACATGAATTAAAATCCTGCCTCAGTCACTAGTTGTGTTTCTCTATGCCTCAGTGTCCTCATTTGTAAAATAGGGATAACAATAGTACCTACCCACCAATGTTGTAGGGAAGAAAAAATAGAGGCATCTGCATGGTGCAGTGGTTAAAGCTTTGGGCCTGGAATCAGGAGGATCTGAGTTCAAATCCAGCCTCAGACACTTACTGTCTTTGTGACCCTGAGAAAGTCATTTAGCCTGTGTTTGCTTCAGTTTTCTCAACTGGAAAATGGGGATAATAACAGCAGCTACCTCTTAAAGTTTATGTGAGGATAAAATAAGATAACAATTGTAAAGTCCTTAACACAGTGTCTGGCAAATAGTAAGCACTATATAAATTTTAGCTATTATTATTAAAGTGCTCTTAAAACCTTAAAACTGTATGTGTATAATATATACATACACATATACATAAACTATCATTATTAAAACATATATAAAATGTGTTGTTCTTCAAGATTAAAAATTATTTTTCATTTTTAATCTCATTTTTAAAATTATGTTACTTCATGTATTGTTCCCCCATTGGAATGTGAGTGCTTTGAGAGTAGGGACGCTCACTTTTTTTATTTGTATAACCACCACTTAGTAAAGTGCTTTGTACATACTAAGCACTTAATGCATGATCTTTCATTCAATCGATCATTCACTTAATATCATATTATATTTCACTCTGAACTATGCAAAATAAGATGCATGTTTTCTCTTACATTCACATAACTAAAGTAGTCAGATTTTATGGACGTTATTTTATATTTCACCTAAAAACTATCATATAATTTAGTGTTGGAAAGGACCCCAGAGGCCCTCAGGTGAATCCTCACATTCCCTTCAACAAAGTCAGCCATTTGCTTTAAGTGAGGGAGAAACCACTTCTTTTGGCAACCTAATCAATTTTACCCAGCTCTAAATGTTAGTATTTATTTATTTTTTTATCAAGTTAAAATTCTCCTCTCTGCAACTTCTACCCATTGCTCTTATTTTTTTTCCTCCAGAGCCAAAGTGACTCTTATATGATACCATCTTGGGTCCTCTCATTGTTCTGGATGACCTCTTCTGGATACTCCTCAGCATGCCACTATCCTTCCTAAAAAGTGGCACTCAGAACTGAGCAAAAATTCTCCTTTGTCATGTTGTCCTGTGGAAAATTAAGACTCAGGACCACCAATGTTAAAAGAAGTGATAACAAAATTCCAAAAATGTACCTATGTATTCAAAAACAATTATAAAATTCTAAACCTCCAAGGGTTAAGTTGCCCTTTCAGAACAATAAAGACTATTTTTATAGCGCCTGTGTCTCAAGGTTTTTGTAAGAATTAAATAAGTATTTGTGAAACACTTTGCAAGCCTTAAAGCATTATATAAATGCTGCATTGGTATTATTATTATTATTAATAGAATAAATTCAGAAAAATAGCCATCAAGAAATTCATATTTCTCATTTCACTATAAAATAGCTTATAAAATAGCCATGCCAGAAATAATTCCCATAATCCAGAATGTGTTTTTGGTTTTGTGAGTTTATTAGTAGATGACTTATTGTTAATGATTACTTAGGGCCTAATTACTAAATCTTCCTTAAAAACAACAACAATTTTATTGGTACTCTTTGATGATGTCAGCAGAATTCACCTAGAAGGGACATTAAAGACCATATATCCAACTACATCATTTTACAGAGGCCCAGAGGGATTAAATTTGCCCAGGGTCAGAAACATAGTAAGTAATAGAGACTGAATTTGAACTCAGATACTCTGAGGCCAAATGCATCATTATTTGTACTACAATGTGCTGATTCTTTACCCAAGTTATTAACTACTCATGTTCTAAGTGGAATTCTCTGTGTTCTGGAAAAAAATAATAGAATGGAAGAAGAGAAGGGAAAAGCTGTAGTACATTAAGTTGTAGTAGATGTGGTCAAGATATTAACATTTTTTTATTGATTAGAGAGAATTCAGGATATTAGGACATTCAAAGAGACTGATTACAATTTTTTGAAACCTTGCTATCAAATTTGCATTGAGATTTCTGTTTCATCCATTATTATATCTGCTCTATGTTGTTTATATCTTTTGGTTACATCAGACAGGCCCCATCAAACAAAGGCCACAATACAGTAAGATCCTTACTTGGAAACTTGGTTCAGTTGAGGAGAATACAATGGCTACAATGCTTCAGGTGACTTTCGTCTAGCAGGCTTTGCATTCTCCATTCCCTAAGTGAGTATTTTGAAGCATGTAGATAAATAAAACAAACTGGAAAAACATCTTTAAAAGGATATTTAATAATCTATTGGCATTTGCAGGCACAGTAGAAAGAAGTCCAATTAAATGTTTTCTATATTGTTGAAAGAAAAAAAATGTATACTGAAACTAGCCTGGACCCCCTTGGAAACCCTAATCTATTCTATATTAGTAGCTATCATGAATTTTCATTTACAAAAATGTCTGAAAAGTCCTATCAAGAAGTAGATGCTAAACATTTCATATAGACCTGAATTCTCCTTTGAAGAAGAAACAGTTAGTTGAAAGTATGAAAACATAAGTTGCTATGAATAAAACAGTATACTATATATATAGGGTGTCAAAAAAAAACTTCAATAAAGCTTAAAGCTGCATGCAGACTTCTGGGCCAACATGTATAGGTTCATGCCCATGTCTACTTTATATTCATATGTATGTTCAAGTACCTAAATGTGTGTGTGGATATGAACATGTATATATACACATGTAGGTATATACATGCAAGTATGTAAACATGTTTGAATATATGTAGTGTGTATTGTATAGGTATGCATACCTATACATACATATAATACATGCACATAAATATTTGTTATATATAAAGTAATTCGTAATTCTTAAAGTGACAAATTTCAGTGATTATTTCTGCTAAAGAAAAGACAAGTTATTTGGAGCATAAATAAGTTTAAAGAACTATGTTATTTTGGTTTTATTCTTTTTTTTCCAGAATCCAGAAAAAATGGAGTCAAAATAAAAAGGGGAGGAATGATATTACAAGAATAATATAATTATTTTCTAGGTTTAGGAAGATTTGGTGGAGGAAGGTAGGTAACTAAGGTATAACATTATAAGAGTAAATTCTTTGTAATTTCATAAAAGATGCTTTCTGTGTTTTTTTTCTTTTTGACAAATGCACATAGAGAAAGTAAGATTTTACTCTTGGTCTTGACAATACTTAAAGACAATGCTCTAAAATTGCTGTAAAGAATTATTTATTTTTATGAAAGTTGATTACCTCCTATCTTATCTATGATGCCATTGAATGAAGAAAAGCCAAGATATTTCCTGGCACAGCACTGGAAATTTTGTTCTGAGTTGGTTTTTTAAAAATTTAATTAGGAAATTTAAATAAAAATTGAAATTAGAGGGTGTGACTAAATAATAAAACAATATATTAAGGAAGTCATCTCTAAACAGCTGGACTAGGAAGTAGCTCTTTTTTTTTTTGCTCTTCTACCCAAATTAATGTGAACTACAAAAGACAATATATATACAAAGAACAAAACCAATTTTTTTGTCCTCCATATATCTTTACATGTTTGTCCTCTATTTAAAAGTCTCTCCTACAGAGCCTATGCAGACTGTTTTTTTTTTCTTAAAAAGGAGAGATGCTAAAAGTTACAGTTATAACTATTTTATAAGATGCTTTTTCCTATAGAGTCAGGGAGAGTGTGTGAGTTTAACTTTCGTCTATGAGGATCTATGAGGAAAATCTATAGAAGAAAAAAGAGAAAGAAGGTAAGAAGTGTCATTCTAGTTGGAACTGTTAAACTTCTATTTTGTGAAGAAAAACATAAAGAAAATTTTATGAGGAGCAACTCTAGAGAGAGATTATTAAGAATGAGGGCATCAGAAAAACTGACAGTACTGTTTCTCTGTCACACTTAGAGAAAGGGAGAAGAAATATAGGAAAAATAAAGTTATATCCTTCCTTTATGACACTATTGTGACATTTATCTTATGAAGAGGATTATTGTGACATGTTTCTTATCCTGAGTGAACCAAATGGTGTAGGACTATGTTTTCAGAAGTGAAGATAAGTGGTCTGCCATTATAGTAAGGGCCGGATTCTGACTGTTACCATTTTCAGAGCTAAAAATATTATAAATAATTACCTACACCTTTGTTTACTACTGGTTCCATTGCTAATAAATTACATAGTCAGAAGATTTAATATTAATCTTGGAGATTAAGGGATTTAATGGAGATATACAAATAAGTACTATTGAAAAGAGAGGCTTTTCAGTTTTTAAAATGAATTGTAGTTGATGAATGACAACTGAGGCTCTGTTTAGTTGATTAATCAGAGATATATTGAAATTTTATTGTCAAATTAAATATAGGAATAAGTCAAGTTGAATGTAAAAGGGTAACCTAAAAATGAGACTGGTGAACCATGTAATAATACCTTTTACATGTGAGAGATCTTTCTATTCACCGTGCTACATATGTACTAAATTATTTCTATCTCAAGAGGAGCTTTTGATGTATAAGGTACACAAAAAAGGTAAAATGATTAATTTGAAATTGCATAATTGTTTTCCCACCATATATTTAATCAATGAATATGGTAGTCATTTGTTATGCATATCGTTTGCAGAACACTTTGCTAGGCACTAGAGTAGATAGAAAGTTTAGATAAAAGAATCAAATATAAATCTCTCATGATTAGTCAACAAAACTATGATACAATTTTATAAATTTCTGGTTGATAATAAATTCTTGAAATGTTTCCATACTAAGGCAACGAATGAGGAATAAATAGCATCAAGTATCTATAGGAAATATCTTAAACCTAGTCAATGTATGACCAAAAACAGAGTTTAGAGATAATAAAATGATTACTTTTTGAAGAACTGTTAAATAAATCAGAGCAAATGATTCATAAAATTGAATTCCTTTTAAACATGTTTATATTGGTATGTTTTTGAGTAAGATATGAGTAGCTTCATATTGAATTTCAAAAGCAATAAGGTGCTCCAATCTATTTTGCAAAAAGAAAATGCACAGTATCCAGAACAAAAAAAAATCCTCCAGAAGGTTTGCACTCCCCACCCAGGGGTGTCCAACTCTCCATGACCCCAATTAGAATTTTCTTGGCAAAGATGCTGGAGTAGTTTGCCATTTTCTTCTCCAATTCATTTTACAGATGAGAAAACTGAGGCAAATAGGGTTAAGGGACTTGCCTAGGGTTACACAGCTAATAAATGTCTGGGGCAGGATTTGAATGCAAGAGGAGACTTTTCCTGACTCCAGGCACAGCACTCTGTCCAATGTTGCACCTAGCTGCCCCCTCCAGAAGGTTAATCTCTATTAAAATATTCCCTCATATTTCTCAAGCATTCCTTTGTATATAGGCACTGACCTCATTTTAAAAAAGTTTATTCCCTACTTCACCAGAATTCTTTCTTTAGAAAGAATGAATGAATATAAAATGTTGTTAACCAACCAAAATACTTTTTGTATACATACTTAATACACATACAGGACTGATAAATTAGGGAACCTAAAAGAAATATTCATAACAATTTGTACTGATGAATTTAAAATGTTCATATCTTTGGAAACAAATTACCTTCTTTATTTTTTCATCTTCATTGAAGTGTCAACTCCAGTAAAGCTAATCTTTTAAGATAACAAAAAAAATCAGTGGGCTCTTGTAATTGTTCTGGTAACATGCACAAAAGTCAATATTGAACTTCAATCACAATCCATTTTAATGTATTTATCCAGAGATGCTTCAGTGATTTAGCAGCAATGATCTAATACATGACAATCTAAACAAATCACTCTGTTGCTTACAAACAACTCATTATCTAAAATACAACAATTCAAGAACAACTTATTAACAAGTTTTACAACTCATTGCTTTTGATGTTAGAATGCTAATAAGTGTGGAATTCATCATGCTTAAATGCAAAGTTATAACAGAAACTGTATGATATCAAATATATGGTTTAGCAATACTTTAGAAAAGGTTCTAACATAGAAAAATCAATGAACTCAGTTAAATTAAATGAAATCATTCTCATAAGCCATACAAATTACTTGTGCATAAAAATTACTATTTGTTTTTATTATATACTTGAAGCAGACACAACTCAGTTTATTTCATTAAAGCAACAACAACCCTAATGATAACTAACATTTCTTTTGATGCTTGTGTGAAGTTTGGCTGTAAAGTCAATTCAACTCAAAACTACTAAAACTTTGCTGTTTTTATAGAATTAATTTTTTCTCAATGATTTAAAATTGGGGTAATTTTTGAGACTGAATAATTTTTTTTCTTCAACATTTTTCTCACCTTACTTACATAGAAATTGCTTTAGAAATCAAATAGTGAAATTCACAACATTTATATGTCTTCCCCCCCGCCCAGATCCTCTGCTTGGTTGACTTGAGCCAAAGAATGGTTGTTTGGTATTGGGGAATTATGAGGGAAGACAAAAATGTCGGGCCAATGTCAGGGCCACTTTTTTAAGAAGTCATTCATTCCTCTTCAAAATGGTGACCTAAATTTCCATGTAATCTTTGTCAAGTCACATAAATGCCTCACCAAGTCTCATTTAGCCCCCAAAGAAAAATGAGATTTTATAGTAACAACAACAACAACAACTTTTAATTCCATAGCATTGTATAGTTCGTAGAGTCTTGAAAACTTCACAAATAGTTATCTCATTTTACCCATATGAGAATGCTGGGAAGCAGACAGATAATTGTTATCTTTACTTTGTCAAAGAAGAAACTGAGGTTCTAAGAGGTTATTTAACTTTCCCAAAGTTTTGCAGTGTCAAATTGAAGAGTAAAACCCCAATCTTCCCCCTCTGTAACAAATACTCACTGTACCCCACTAGAGTAACTTTTGGTATTGATCCTTTGGAAAAATAATAAATAATATATGCAAAACAGAGATACTAAAAAGAAATATGAATTACCTTTTCTCCCAATTGTTATGTATCCATTGTAGATATTCCATGAGAAAGAATAAATGTGGAAACATTTATCAAGTTATATTCCTGGTATCTATCCATCAAGCATTCTAAGCTGTAGAACCTTTTTGTCAAATCTTTCTCCTGAACATATCTTTAACAGCTTCTTCAAAAAAACTTAAAATATTTTCTTCAGTATATATGTGGATGTATATATGTATATATACACATATATTTATATACAATTATAAGTATGTAATAGAATCATATGCTAAGCCCATATATATTTATATTTCTAATTACCATAAAAGATAAATTATGTCCTTCTAGTCTTAATGCTTTTTTCTTTTTTTTGCTATTTGGCTAGGCAATGGGGTTAAGTGACTTGCCCAGGGTCACACAGCTATTAAGTGTTTATTGTTGGAGGTCAGATTTGAACTCAGATCCTCCTGACTCCAAGGCTGGAACTCTATTCATGCACTACCTAGTTGCCTCTCTTAATGCCTTTTTGAATGTTTTTGATTTTATGCGACTTTAGACTTTACAATTCAACAATATTTTTATTGTATGTCATAAATATGAGCATATACAAGTCTGGTAACTGAAGGGGTTTTGTGTCATGCGGTATACTTTATTTGGGAAAATGGAGATTTTTTTTTTTTTCTGAAATGCAATCCTCTTTTGCAACATTCCCAGTCACTACTAGGAAAAAATACAGAAGGTGCAACACAAATAGAGTTTCAAAGGTAAAGCATCAAAAACAAGGGGTAATAAAACGGATTGTACTTATCACCTGAGAAAGGCAAAAAGAGAACCAAAATGAAAGTTTAATATGATGAGGTGGAATGTGGTAAAAAATAGTCTATCCAGCCAAATATTAGAAACACATAATGCTTACATAATCTTAATATTAAAACTGCATCCTAAGGTTTGATTTTTTTTTTGCAGGTGCTATAACAAATATAGACTCAGAACAGAAGATTCAGGTGGAATGAGCAAAGAAAAATCTCTGCATCATAAAGACTTTCCAGCAAGTTTACTTACTTACAGATATTTCAAAATCTCAGAAGACTTAGAAACATTTATTCTATTAACCTTTAAGTAAACTTAATACTTAGTATAACTGCTTAAGACTCTTGCTGCTAATTTTACACCACGGTTAAAAATGGCTGTGACTTGGCAGGCCCAATGAAGATGCTAATGCTGCCTAAACTAATCATTCTCAAAAAATTACTGGAGCACACTACAATTAAAACTCCTAGAGCATCTGAAAGATAGTGTCTTCCCAATTATTTTCAATTCACAAACATAGTAGGCCATAATGACTGGAACAGAAAATTTATCAGATAGATATATTGTGGATTTTTTTACTAAATTCCCAACATTAAATTAAAGTTATAGGTACCTATAGAAACATTTCTGGAAAAGAGAAAAGGTAGGCAGTGATAACATGGATGTGCTTGCTCTACATACACAGTTTTAGAAAACCTACTTGAAAGCGTAAACACAGAGATTAGTATTCCAAGATTATTTAAATGCTTTCTATAGGCTGAATTTTATTTTCTCACATTTTAGGCTACATTTTGACTGTAGTTAGAAGTGTCACTTGTCGTTCCTACAGACAAGGATGTCACTGCATCTGATTCTTTTATAATTCTGAAACACAGACAAATAAGGTTCCTGATAGACAACACAGCTCTAGCCTAGAAGCATATATAATGGTGTAATTAAAACCAAATTTGGAGAACACAAGGAGGGAAGGGTGTTTAAACTTTAGCATTGGAAGGAAATTTCAAGATTATTTAATTCAGCTTCCTTGTTTTATAGTAGAAGGAATAAAGACCTCAAGAAATAAATTGACATGGCAAGGTCACACAGGGAGTGGCCAAGTTGGGGCTCAAGCCCAGATACTGTGACTCCAAATCCACCAGCCTCTCTCTCCAGTGTACTGTAATGGCTTCCCTCACCTAACAATGGTTCTCCTTTAGCTATAAGAATTCTTGAATTTTCTAGTGCAAAGTGTTGTACTTTTCAGAAAAGGTCTGAGCTTGTAAATAAAATCTTTACTTTAAAGAGGCAAATTTATTTATGAACACAACACTCCTGGTTTTGTTAGTAATCAGAGGAACCAAAGGCAGAGAGCTGGAAAGCTGTTTGGATTGCTCATTCTCTGCCCTTTAAAACACCTTGTTTGAGTTCCTTTGGTTTTTGTCTACATGAGCTGATTGATGCTTTTGTAAATAAGCAATAGGGGTAATGCAGGCTATCCTGCTTTTAGGAAACCAATTTAGTAAAAGAACAAAGTCACAGGACAGATCAATCAGTGTGACTGCTTACATTACGAAGGACTTTCCATTTTATAAAAGGATGTACCAAATGGTTGCTTTATGTGGAGAACTCCCTCATGTTAGACACTGAATTTTAGACATGCATGTTGCTCAGTCATTTCAATTGTGAACGACCATTCACTACCCCATCTGAGGTTTTCTTGGCAAAGATACTGGAGTGGTGTGCCATTTCCTTCCCCAGTGGATCCAGTGTATCCATTTTTGAGACAATCAGAGGTTAAGTGACTTGCCAGGGTCACACAACTAGGAAGTGTCTGAGTCTGGATTTGAACTCAGGTCTTCCTGACTCGAGGCCCAGTGCTCTATCCACTGAGCCACTGGCTGCCTCCAGACTTCATATGTTGTATAAAATAACTGCATTAACTTAACCTTATTCCAACTCCTCAAATCAAAGCAAATGAGAACTAGTTGAAAATGTTCAATTTATTGTTAGTAAGATCTTTTATATTATTTGTTTTTTTCATTTTAATTTTCTTATATGTATGGAAATGAAAAGTGGAAGAATATTTTCCCCTTGGAACCTGCAAATTACTTTAAAATTCCTCCTTGTCAACACTTTTACAAGACTGAGATTTTAACTGGGCACTGTGCAGGTAATATTCCAGTTATAGGTCCTATTGCTAGGTGGCACAGTGGATACAATGTTAGACGAAGTCAGGAAGACCTGAGTTCAAATCCTGCCTCAGACACTTACTGGCTGTGTGACCTTGAGCAAGTCATTTTAAACTCTCTCAGCCTCAGTTTCTTCATCTGTAAAATGAAGATAATAATAGCACTTACTTCCCAGGATTGTTGTGAGGATAAAATGAGATAACATTTGCAGTGTGCTTTGCAGATCTTCTTCTTCTTCTTCTTCTTGCTTGTCCTTCATTCTCAAAGAGGACCATGACATCAGGAAGGTGATGTCGTGACTTGCAAGTGAAACCTCCAAGCACTATTCAAATCATAGAATAAATTGTATTCTATTGCTATTGAGAAAAATTATAATAGTCATTTCTGAGAATGTAGGGATAGGAAAGGGAAAATGAGAACCAGCTGATCCCTGCTGGAGCGATCTTTTCTTTTTTTGGGCATTGAGGGTTAAGTGACTTGCCCAGCATCACACAGCTAGTAAGTGTTATGTGTCTGAGGCTGTATTTGAACTTAGGTCCTCCTGAATCCAGGGCTGGTGCTCTATCCACTGTGCCACCTAGCTGCCCTGATCTTTTATTTTCTTAGCCATTTAATTATGCTCCAGGAGAATGTAAGCTCCTTGAGGTCAGGGACCATATTTCATCTCTATCTGTGCATCCTTTGAACTCAGTATAGCATCTGAAATATAGTTGATACTTAATATAGCCATACTGAGTAATTCAAATTCTGAATTTTTTTCAAACTGATTGTAAATATTTAATAAAATTGCTGGCAGTCATGATTGCAATAATTACATCATTAATGTGACAGAAAAATTATATTAAGTCTACATTTTAAAGGTAAAATATTATTCAATGTTAATATAGTTCCTCAAATTTCATATGAAGTTTCAATGAAAAAAAATTCAATGTTTCTTTTCTTTGATGATTATTAAGTGCTATGCCAGCAAATTATCTCTATATTATTTTAGAACTCAATTTCAGAAGATACAGTACTTATTGGAAAACTCTTGAACAACTTTTTTTTTTTTAATTTTGTCTCCTAGAGCACAAACTTGAGGTTGCCGGTCACTGCTACCATTGGTAGGAGTAGTCATATCAGTGAGATCATATATCTACCTCACGCACCTGGAAATCAGTGATATCAGGGTATGTGTTCATTCAACTCAACTTAGGAAGTCATGTTTACCTTTCCATTTTCTCTAAAATGTGGATTTGCTAAATTTAGAAAAATACTATAGGAAGATGAAGGGAAAAAAAACTGCTCTGCAAATTTGTATACTTATTAGCATGTAATTAATTTGAATGAATGAATGAAAAAAAAAACATTTATGCATTTATTGTGTGTTATGTACCAGGGATACAAATATAATTCCTGACTTTGTTCATTATAGAAAGCCTGATTAAGTAGTTCATTCAAGTTATGGTAATTATGGGTAATAAAATTTCATTTTAATATATTGTTTAGTTGATGATTTTCACTAACAGTATGCTAGTGTTCCAAGGTAGTTTTCCAATTTCTGAAGTTTGACTATATTAAAAAAAATATTGTCCTTAAGTAAATGATTGGAAAGTATCAAGAACAGAGGGAAAAGCTATTTGTAAAGGAATCACTAACAGTTATTTGTAATTCCTTAATGAACAAATCAATATTCAGTCTTAACAATAATTTCTAATTAGCTGAAGTCCTGAATTTTTTTCAAATCAACCAATATTGCTGAAGGACAATGACTTTGTTATTATAACGTTAAATTAACTATATGTGCATATGTGTCTTACTTTAAGAAAAAAAGATACATAAAAGGTGAAACTTATGAAACAGATAATTAGGAAAATGAATTTTATGGAATATCATATCACAGTTTACTGAAGTACACTAATTATTTAAAATATAATTATATTTACATAATTTGAATTATTCATAACTGTAAATGAATATGACAATATAGGTAATTATGAAACTGTGCTGCAGAGATAAAAGGTGGATTTTTTAACTTTTTGCTTTCTACTAAAATTAAAACAAGTAAAAAACATTTACTTTTTAAGAATTTTTTAAAACTGGCTTTTCTATGATCATTAACTGATCAATATTGGATTTAAAATTCATTAGCAATTGAGGGAGTATTGTTTTAATGAATCAGGATGTATCAGATCTAAAAGCATTTCATTATTAACTTAATTTTCACTTATACTTAATGTATATTACATAGTTACTCTGTAAAGTCAAAGTTTGATCTTGTCTGAAAATATTCAAGTACATCTTCTAATCTCTATTTTTGATTTCTTATAAGTAGTCACTAAAATCGAGGAAAATGAAGTTATTTGTTTCAAATCAATGCCTACTGTTATATTGCAGGAATGTTTCTGTTCTAGGTCTTTTGTCCAGAACTTTTCTACGTAACCCTTACTAGACCCTATTGCCAATTGGAGTGAAAAGTCACAAATCATATGTCTATGGGATAGCAATACCAATTCCAAATGTTCCAAATAATGTCAGAGAAATGTCAGTTGAACTACCAAGTACTTAGGAGTACAGACTTTTCATGCAGTCATATCCCCTCCTTTGTGCCCTCCTTATTCTAGCTGTGTGCCTGTGTAGTTGGTGCTGAAAGAGTTGAAAGTACAAACTGAAAGATCATTTCCTAACTTGAGGTCTACCCCCTAATGACCCAAGATTATATAGACTTTAAAAAGAAACATTTCGAGAAAATACTTCTTAAGAGGGAGCAGTTCTGAAATGGCTTATGGATCAATGTGGATACTTCCATTGTAGGTATTGTAACAAAAGTGGAAGTCTCAAACTTCCACTATTAAGAGTGAAAAGGAGGGGTAGGAATACAACAGAATAATACAAACCTAAATGTCAATGAACTGATGTTCAAGAGAATAACTATTTAAATTAGGCTTATCCTCACTCTCCAATTATAAGTGAAATTAAATAAATTTCAATTAGCAGAGACAGAATAACCAAAATAAAAAAATTGCAGCTAAATTGTTAAGTTTGACTAAAGATTAAAGAGTATGAGGCCCTTTAGGAACTGTTTCATCTTTTTTCTCTTTTCTTTCCTTTTTTCTTCTTTTCCTTTCTCTTGGTACTCCTGGCACCCAGTATAATACACTGAACATAGTAGTTAGATGCTCAATAAATGCTTACTCGAATGAATGAAGCTAGATGGATAGAAGCTAATGGGGTATTAATAAAAAGAATCTTTTAACTCTATATAGCTATGCAATGCCCATCAGAACATCAGCCAAATAAATAAGTTGGCGTTAGGCTAGGGACCAAAGGTTATTTTTAGAGCCATCCTCAGAATGAGTTACACTGAAAGAATCATTCTGTTAAAACGTAGAAGCTTTATCCCTGAACATTTTTAATGACACAAGTCTATCTAAAGTTTGATGTTCTCCTGTTTGGAGCAGTTATGGGAAAGAATATTACTAAAGATCACTCTTGGACTTACAATTCTATGCAAAAAACACAAGCAAAAATATTATCATTGAGAAACATAGCAATAACAACTTCCTTTAACAGCCTACTCTCATGTTAAAAAAAAAAGTAAGTAGTTCTTTTCCATTGGTTTTGTTGTTAAGTCCAGTTGTTTGTCCATGTGTTACAAATGCATTTGAGGGTAATATTTTATTAATATTAATTGGTTTCTTTTAAAGTTAACATGCTAGAAACCCAAAAGTTATATGTATGTGTATGACTATGTCAGTGTATATGTCTGTGTATATGTATGTGAATGTGTGTGTGTATTTGTATACTCCTTTTCATGTCAGTGAAGGCAGTCATTATTAATTTAGAAAAATATTAGAGAATCTATCAATTTTGACATAATGAATCTGTGGCTCAGAAAAGGAGACAAGTGGCACATGCTATAATTAGAAAGGTTGTATTTTATGGTTTTTAGCATATAAAACTAATATATGTTTTTAAAAATTTAGAAAACATCTTGCTCTGTATTGGTTTGTAATAAATTTCTAACAAAATTTTATCCAATATTTCAAGTCATTAGTGCTTTCCAGTATTCATATTCATTCATTCCAGTATTAAATACGATCATAAGGTGCTAGTGATAGTGTGGAAGTTGTTTTTTCTAATAAAATCACATGATTTAGTTAGAAATAATTAATCTCCACCTGATTAGACAATATTTTTGTACTTGTGTATTTCTCTTGATCAAATGAAATTATTTTTCTTTCATTTTTTTTTGGTGGTGCTCTAAAGCATAATTGGGTTTTTTAAAAGACTAAGGAGACAGCAGCTTTAAATATAAGAAAATAGTCTGATTATATACTTACTCCCTTGCAATAAGTGAATATGCATTTTAATACTCACTGCATTGATGAGTTTTATTTTGAACTATAGCTCATTGTAGATACTTTTCCTAGCACTTGTCCAGTAAAAACTCATTACAATGGATTGCTTCTTCTTTTATGGCATACAAAAAACATTAATTAATGAGCTGTCTTGTTCTATTTTCTAAAATATCACTGGAACAAAGCAAATTCTTTTGGGATGAGTGGGCAGAGATGACTAAATATACTTGTACATATTTATAGAAGAAAATAGATTCCCGGAAGCCAAGCAGAAAATGCTAATGGAGCATACTGTAGACAAGTTTGCATTTCCCCCTCATTTGCACAGAAAAAAACTTGATTTTAAAATAACCAGAGGCAACAGTGATAAGAAAGAAAGTAGACTTCAAATACAAAGATTAAATTTGTTCTGATAAGTACTTGATATGTTTAAGGGGAAAGAAATAAATGGTTTTAAGCCAAACTGACTGACAACTTTCTGTGAAAGACTAACAAATGTGTGCAATGTTTTGTTTTGTTTTGTTTAACCTCCCATGGGAAAGGCTCACTTTTAACATCATTTAGTTCCATCCCTTTTTTACAATACAAGAAAAAAAGGAAGAAAGATGAGTTATTAATTTTTAAAATTACCCAGCAATTCCATTGCATCATCTTCATTGTCAATATCTTCTTCTGTTACAGATGGCGTGGGGCTGTGGATGGATTCAAAAGAATCTTGGGATAACATTGCAGCTAGAAGCTTCTTATGTTGTTGTTGCTGCTGTTTTAATCCTTTACTCTTGGGTTCCATCTTTAAGCTGGGAGAAAATTTACATATAATTTATTTATCTAGAGGATAGATTTAAGACAATTTAAGAAAAGTCATAACTTGATTAAAAGATGTTACATTCAGTGTTTTACAGTACAAATTTACAGAAGTATTTTTTAAATGGTCAAATAAGTTTCCCATTGAAAATGGAAAGAAAACTAATATCTTCACTTGAAAACAGTTTTCACAATCCAGATCAAGATAGTTACTTCCCAGAACTTTGTTAATAATATGACAGTGTATCCCATATTTGGATATTTGTGCATTGTACCAGGTGGAGATGCTAATGTATAAACGTGGAGTATTTCTGGTATATAGAATGGAAGTATAAGGCAACATCTCAAGGAAATACAAAGTATTTCTATATGGAGGAGATCCAATTACTTGTCAGCAAACAAGAATTTATTAAATACCTTCTTTATGTAAGATATTGTGCTAAGCCCTGGAAACACAAAAAAAAGGCATTAAAAAAAATGGTTCCTGATCTCAAGAAGTTCACATCCTAATGGGGGAGAGAACATGCAAACTATGATCAAATAGGAGATCCACTACAGTGTAGTACAAGGGAAAGATCATCTCAGAGCAAAGGCAGTAGTAGGTTGTCGGAGGAGGGGTAAGATGTACAGAAGACAGGACCTCAAAAGTGACTTGCCCAGGCTCCCATGGCTTCAAAGTATCTAAGGCCAGATTTGAACTCAAGAAGACGAATCTTCCTTACACTAGGCCAGCACTGTATTTACTGTGCCACCTAGCTCCCCAGGGGGGAAAAAATGTGTGTTTCTGTGTGTGTGTGTGTGTGTGTGTGTGTGTGTGTGTGTGTAATATAATAAACCATATTATATTACATTATAGTATATTATATTAGTGTACACACATACACACACACACACACACACACACACACTCAGACAGAGAGAGAATTTTGTTTACTCATTCAGGGCCTAGTGTGACATTTAAAAAGTTTGAGAGACGTAATTTCTGGGTAATTAGTCATTGTATCAGTAATGCCAGCATTTTAATGAAAAGAGGTCAGTGGCACTCTCAAATGCCAAAGACAATCATGGCAGCGGGCTCACATCTTGTGAGCCCTTTGGAAGAGGGGTATTACTGAGGGTGGCAATCAACTCTGATTGTTTAAAAAGTAATGAGAGAGAATGAATGCTACAGTGAGGGATTGGACCAATTCTAATGAACTTTGATTATATCATTTACTATCCCTAGCCTTGGGCAATCTAAACAAATAATCCCCAAACCAGAGTAGAAGGTTGGGTGGGGTCTGACCAAGATTGAGGAAAGCTAATTTAATCTCATTATTAGTAATTTCCTTCAAGAGATGAAATTTTAAAATGAAGACTGTAGAAAAAAAGGGAACTCTAAATCTCCCCAAATCATTGATTATTAATAATCATTTTTTCACTAGCATGTGGTAAGCATTTAATAAATTCTTATCAACAGTCTGAAAATCATTTTCAGTCGATCATCATACACACATTAGTATATGTTAGGGTTCTTGGTAGGGACAGGTTGGGTAGATATCTTACAGTATTAAATGCTAAGAAAGATCCAAGCTTTTTAGGTATCTGAAAAGTATCCAGTATCTTTGTCAAGAAAACCCTAACTGGGGTCATGAAGAGTCAGATATGATTGAAACAAGTGACCAACAACCACATATATTTCTGTTCTTAGCAAATTGCTCTGCATGTAGTGATTAATAAATTATTTTCTTCATTCATTCTGAAAACCATTTTGTAGTAAAGAATAGAAGTTAGGTAATCAATAACTATATAGAGATCTAATGAAATATGCTTTTTCATGCAGCAATCTATTTTTATATGAATTTGTTGAAGTTCAATTTCTATTTATAACAACTCATAGTAAAACTGAAATATATTTTAAAAAGTTTTTTTCTTCACAAAAGCAATACTTTACCTTTCTAGAAGACTAACAGCAGGAAAGATCATATGTGAACTCAGAAATCTATTATAAAAACATTAATCTGCATATGATATTAATTCCCAAATCCAGCTTCAGATTCCAAGGATATAGTTCTTTCTTTCCTCAAAATGTACCCAGCTGTCTAGGAATATGTATATTAGCATTGTTTAATTATTAAACTATTGAATTAATTTTCAATTTAAAAATTTTCTATCTTGAAAGGGACAAGGGGTATGTACATATGTATATGTGTATATATATATATATACACACACATACATATACATATATACTCACACAACAATTCCTTAATCACTACTTTAAACTTACTATAATATATTTCAATAGTCTTATGAAAGGGATCAGTTCAGAGAAATTTGGGAAGACTTATATAAGCTGATACAAAATGAAGTCAGATCCAGGAGAACAATGTATATGGTAATAATGCTATAAAACCAAATAATTTTGAAAGATTTAACGAGAATGAAAGAAAGAAAGAAAGAAAGAAAGAAAGAAAGAAAGAAAGAAAGAAAGAAAGAAAGAAAGAAAGAAAGAAAGAAAGAAAGGAAGGAAGGAAGGAAGGAAGAAAGAAAGGAAAGAAGGAAGGAAGGAAAATAGGAAGGAAGGAAAAAAGGAAAGAATGAAAAGAAAGATAGGAAAAAGAAGGAAGGAAGAAAAAAGGAAGGAAGGAAGGAAGGAAAGACAAAAAGACTTAAAATTTCTAATGAATGCAATGATCAACTATGATTCCAAAGTATTAATGATGTTTTATTCCATCCATTTCCTGAAAAGGAGGTGATGGATTGAAGATGTAGATGAGACACACATTTTTGGATATGGACAATTAATGTGGAAATGTCTTTTGCTTGACTATGCATATTTACTACAAGGATTTTTTTTTTCTGTTAAATTGGGTAGGGTGTGAGGGAAATAAAATAAGTGTCTTAATTGAAAGATAAAAATCTTTCAGTCATACTTATTGCAAAATATGGGATAAAATGCAAATTCCTTGGATTGGCACTAAAGGCCCATGACAAACTCACTCCAACTTACATTCAACTTACACTTTTATATTATATATATATGTGTGTGTGTTTATACATACATACATGCATACATATATATATAATATATACATATATATGTATATGTATAAATTTTATATCAGAATTTACACTCCCCTTATACACTTTATGTTCCAGCCAAACTAGATGACTAGCAACTGTTCCCTGATAATTTTCTACAACATCCTACTCCCTGGTATTTCTCAAGCATCTCTGTCCCATCCTCCTGTCATCCACATAGAATGTACTCCCTACATATCTCCGTCTATTTGCATCTTTTCTTAGGTGGAACCTAAGTTGTTCATCCCCTAAGCTAAAAGTGATCTTACCCTCATCAAATTTTAACCTACATAAAAGAGGTTGGCAAATAATATATTATTATACAAATTCTAGCTGTTATTATTAATATTGTTGTTATCATATGTAGATCATATTCTGCCATGTATTATACTATTCTTGTATGTCTCTTTATCTTACTAGAGCATAGGATTAAGAATTTAGAACTTAGAAGGCCATTTAGTCCAACTCCATTATTTTATGGATGAAGAAAGGGCGAGACCTAGAGCAGTCCAGTGGAAGAGCTTGGATTTAAACCCAGGTCCTTTGATTCAATTCCACCACTGTACTAGATATATTGTAGGCTTTATAATGTCACTCAGCCTGTATGCCTTTGGAAGAGGGCTTTGTAATGTCACTCATTCAGGCAGTCAACAAGCATTTTGTTGTTGTTGTTCAATTGTTTCAGTCATGTCTCTTTGAGACCCAATTTGGGGATTTCTTTTGGCAAAGATACTGGAGTGGTCTGTCATTTCCTTCTCCAGATCATTTTTCAGAAAAAGAACTGAGGTAAATAAGGTTAAATGACTTGCCCAGGGTCACACAGGTAGTGTGTCAGAGATTAGATTTGAACTCAGGAAGATGAGTCTTCCTGACTTCCAGCCCAGCACTCTATCCACTGTACTAACTAGCTGCCAGCAAGCATTTACTCAGTGCTTATTAGTGCTAACTATGTGCCAGACACTATGATAAGTGCTGAGCACTTAGAGAAGGGAGGGAAAAGGACCTTGTCTTCAAGCTCTCATATTCTGATAGTGGAAGCAACATGTAAATAACTAGGAAAAATACAAAATATACACAAGGTAGATAAAAGATAATCTGAAAGGGGAAAATCCTAGCAGCTAGGAGGAAGAGAAAGGCATCCTTCAGACTGCAGAATTTGAGCTGATTCTTGAAGGGAGCCATAGGAGGTAACAGGTAGGGGTAAGGAGCGAGAGAATTCTATCATGGGGACAGCCAGTGAAAAGGCATGGATACAGGAGGTGAAGTATCTTGTGAAAAGAAAAGCAAATAAACCAATATAGCTGGAATATAGATTGTGTGGAGAAGTCAGTACAAGAGGAGTATAAACGTAGAAGGCAGCTGGGGGAAAAAGTGCTCTAAGAGCCAGTTAGAGGACTCTATAATTGATCTTGGAGGTACTAGACAGCCAGTGTTCTTTATTGACTACAGGATGACATGGTTACACCTACTTTAGAAAAATACATTGGCAGCTGAGTAGAGGATAGATTGAAGTGCAGAGAGACTTGAGGTAGAGAGAATGACTGGAAACCTATTGCGATAGTGCAGACAAGAGGTTATTAGGGACTGAATTCTTGTGGTTTTCTGAGCAGAGAGCAGTGGACATAAATGAAAGACGATATATAGGAACAATAAAACTCGGCAACAGAATGAATGTGAAGTGAGTTTAGTGAAGAGTCAAGAATGATGCCAAAGTTCCAGGCCTGTGTTAATGTGGCACTAACATATATGACAACAACAGAGGAGATAAGGAGGGGAGGGTTTTGGAAAAACAATTATGAGTTTTTATTTAGTCCTGTTGAGCTTGAGATGTTTACAGGATGTTTTGAGAAATCCGAAAGGCAGTTGGTAAAGCAGAACTATAGCTCAGGAGAGAGATTAGTGCTGGAGAGATGGATCTGAGAATCACATGCACAGTAACAATAATTGAGCTCCTAAGAGCTGATGAGATCTCCAAAGCAGATAGTATGTTGCAAAATGAGAAGAGGGCCTGGGACAAAGCCTTGTGGGAATACTACTTTTCATGGTTGTTTCTATCATCTGCACCAAGCACAGTTTTGCACTTAGTAGATAACTAACCAATATTTATTTAATTGCATAGAACTACAGGTCTTTTCAAGGGAAAACAAAATGTTTAATGGTGATTTGAGTGAAGCAAAGAAAGACAGGGGAAAGATGGAAACCTCTCTTATGTCATATGAATACTGCTATTCCTCAACCAATCCTTGGGCCCATGCCCAAAGGCAATGGTATAAAACAGCCCTACAGAACATTTCTACTATATTTAATTAGCAATAATAATTTTCTTTCTCTCAAAAAAAAATCTTTTTCCTGACGGAACAAAATCATGTCTACTTTCTATTATGACCAATAGAGTGATCAAATGGTTTGGTCAGTCAGTATACTGATGAGGGAATATTTTTTTTACCTCCCTACCATAAATGCTTTTTATCATAAAGACATAAACACAGTAAAGAATATATCATGTTACATGGGAATGTTTTATTTAAATGACTCCTAAATATCCTAATTAAAGGCAAAGTTAAAAGCTTTCAACTTGTCAAAAAATGTCTCCATCAGCATACTCAAAAGCAAATTCTATTGTTTAACTATAAAGAGAAGTATTTGAGACATGTAAGGTATAACGCCAAATGTTTCAAGACCTTACAGTACCAATCAGCTGTAAAGTCTTCCTTGTTTGATTCACCTAGCAGATTCATCGTAAATTCATTTTAAATTTTTTTGTCAGAAATGTTGTTACAGAATCACTACATAAGCCATTGATAGCTTAGGGGCAGCAGATTGATGCAATAAATAGAGCTCTTGGCCTAGAGTCAGGAAGACCTGAGTTCAATTCCAACCTTATACATTTGCTAGCTATGTGACTTTGGCAAAGTCATTTAATATCTATTTGCCTCAGTTCCTTCATCTGTAAAATGGAGATAATAATAGCATCTACCTCCCAAGGTTGCTGTGAGAATCAAGTGAAACATAATTGTAAAGCACTTAGTACAATGCTCAGCACATAATAAGCACTATATGAATGTTAGCTACAAGGATGAGGGTGATGAGGATGATGATGATGTTTCTGTAAATATCAATAACCTACACATACACATACATATAGGCACACATAGACATGCCCAAGTAAGCAGTCACAATCAGGAAATTGCAATTGGAATCACTGCTTAGTTATAGATAAGTAATTTTTTTTCTTGCCTAATATGACCCCTGTTGATTTTAATGAACATCAAGAAATCTGTTGGGAAAGGAGATCAGACTTCTATTTCATCTTCCATTTTTAAAATTGTATATGCACAAACTCATTACAACACTAATGTAATAAAGAAAGTCAATTCATCATTTCTATAGTGTTTTGGGAGATTATTCATATTTTAATGAGGTGATTACAGAAGCTTCATTACACTTTCAAGGCTCGACAAGCCTATTTAATACCTCCTGTTAGAACTTATTAAGCAATTCTATGAAATCTATTACCCTGAGCTATTGCAAAGTCTAATCAAACTATTCAGACTAAACTTATATTAAAGGCATCTTTATTTATTAACATTGAAAATGTGAGTGTCTATTTTTAAAAATTAAAAGTATAACTAAATCCCACACAGGTACAGATGGCCTGTGATGCTGAAACTATTCACTGACATCTGACCCAATCTGAACAGCATTTTACTTTCTGTGCCATAAGCATATAAAATGTCATATAAGCAATCATAATACTAGAAGAAACATTATCAATTAAGTGGTCATACACCCTAATTTTACAAATGAGAAAACTGAGGTTGTGAGCATTTAAGGGACTTAACTATTGTTATGCATATAATTAGTGGCGCAGCTGCACCTTGACCTTGGATTTTCTGATTTTTCAGTCTGTTTTTTTTTAATACTATTTTATAATGTCTCCTTCCTTTCTCCCTCCTTCTCTTTGGTCTCCTATCACTTCTTTTACTCTCTTATTAAATTCCATTTAAAATATTTCTCCTTATACCTCATCCTTGCCAGAACTACCCATGGAAATTATTTTGCCTTAATGGTTATACTTAAAGATATAAAAGCTGACATTGCCCTACCTCTCTACTAACAGTTCATAGTAATGTAGAGAGAAAATGTTAAAGAATCTTAGACAATGAAGATATGTTATTCTGTAGGGGCAGATCATTCAGAAAAAAAATTTAGCCCAAGTTTCTATTTTATTCATAACATTCTAACATCACTGTCACTTACTCAATCTTTAATCTTTCTGTCAAAACATATGTACATCATTCCATCAATGTAGGATGGCTATACTACATTGAAGTGAAAGCTGTTAAGGGAAGTAATGCAGATTTTCAGATGAATAAACAGAAAATCAGAGTGGTTCAATGACCTAGACCTACACAGCAAGTGTTGGAGCCAGGATTCAGATTCAGATTTTCTGACTCATTTTTGTGTGTGTGTCTTGGACCCCTTTGCCAGTCTACAAAATCTACGGATGCCTGCTCATATTATTGCTTTTAAATGAATAAATTAAAATACATAGGATTACAAAGTAAGCCAGTTATAATAGAATAAAGATGTATTTCTCCCATTCAAGTTCATAGATCCCCTGAAATCTATCTATGGTTCTTGGGTCTCCATAGACCCCCAAGTCAGGAACTCCTGGACCACTTCATCTCTGAGGTCCTTTCTAACTTTAATAGTCTTTGTCTCGGTGAGATGTCACATTGGAAAGTTACATTCTCTCTTTTGGGACTGTATAACACTATTCAGCCAATTACTTCCTCAAAAAACATTTCAGAATATGAGTCATTGCTCAACCATCAGGCTGCAATTGTGTATCACTGAAGACATTTGTTTTTCCTCCTTTCTCCTTAAGTAATCAACTGATGTTATCTCATCCACACAATTTAAATACCACTAATGTGTGAGGATCATACATTCATCAAATTTTTTGGGTCTTTGCTATAAATTAAGTGGTGAAGCATTCCGCTTTGCAATATCTTTATCTTTATCAATAAGTGTACCTTGAGATAAGTTGTTTTTATTGTATTGGAGATAAGAGAAATGTCACTAAATGCATTTCATCATAATTCCTTAGATCTTGGAAACCAAAATATGAAACAACGAATGACATTCTTTCCCTTTCGGGCATTTGGCCAAGTGCTCACCTCTTCCTTCAATCTATACATTAATACTTTCAGTTCAACCACAGCAATACAATAAACTTTTCTTAAGCGATTGCTCTGTGTAAGTCATTGTGCCAGGTGCTGTCCCTCAAAGAGCTTATACTATATTGAGGGAATTCAACATGTATACACATACTGTAAGTTAAAGTAGAACAAAAACTGAAGACAGAGAGCACTAGAACTGGAGAAGTCAGGAAAGACTTCATGGACATGGTAATTGATTCAAGCCTTGAAGCAAGACAAGTAACCATAAAAGGAGAAATGAACATGATCATTATTTCAGCAGTGGAAGACATTTATTGTGAATATCATAGATGTGAGTGATAGAATGCTGGGTTCAGAGAAAGATCAAGTTCATCCAGAATGAAGAACTCAAAAATGAATGAATAGACAGACACATGAATGAATGAAAAAAAGTATCTCTTAAGCACTTACTTTGTACCAAAAACTGTATTAAATGCTAGGGATACAAATATAAAACTGAAGAAAAGAGGAAAGTTATAAATTTTTATTAGGAAACTTGAGGGAAAAAATTTAAAAATAAGAACTTCAAATAACTCTTCAGGGTCAACGCTGTCTAGTTGTCAACTGCTAGTCTAGGATATCTGAAAGTTTTACCCTTTTCTGGAGAAAAATTGAGAGGTGGAAACAATGTTATGCTTGTCACAGTAATCACCATGGTGAGGAAAGAAACACAGGCACTGAAATGGTTTTAATGGATAGATTAGGTTAATGAGATGACTACAGTCAAAGTACAAAGAAATATTTATATTTTTTATTTAATATTACAAAGTTAATATCTGTCAGTATGTAAAATTAAAGGTCTGGTCTGTTTCACAAGTCAGGTATTAAAGATAAAAATATCTTTGTTGACAGCTGGAATTGATCTGACATTTCACAAAAGTAGGGCAAATGGATTTTTAAAAATTATTTTCTTCTATTCTATGCAAGTCACTTTAACTTTTTAAATAATATAAAAGTCATTTTTCATGAAAATAGGATCCATTTCTTTTATGCCTGAAGCACATTAATGAGCAGTCTGAAAATTTTTGTCCTCCAGTCAAGTGATAAGTGAGAGAAAAAAATTACCAAAAACTATTTCACTGTAGTGAATATGATTTTCTCCTTGAGAAAGGATAGTTCTTGGTTGTAAGCTTCTAAATTTGACATGGGGGGAAAACAGAAGAGAAATGACAGAACTATGAATGAAAAGAACTTGTTTATGGTGACAAGCGAAGCAACTTTCTAGTGGGAAATTTACTTAGTCAACATCAAATCTTTGCCTGACTATCTAAAGTAAATGGGATGAGTAGAAATTTTGATTATTTTCAAATCTGTAATAGTTAAAAGGCATATTTAAATTAGGTTTAAAGATTCCTAATGTTATTCAACATGTAAATAAAATATACACACACACATACATACACACATACATACATACATACATACATACATACATACACACTACTACTGCTGCTGCTGCTGCTGTTGCTACTACTACTATTTCTACTATAAATTAACATCCTATCCCAATTCTCTAACTCAGCCATCTCCTTTTCATCCATTCTGCTGCTAGGCTGTTATTCCTCCTGCCTCCCCCACCCCCACCCCTACCATGCATTTGCCTCTTTCTGTTCTACCAACAGTAATCCAATCCATACTACCATTGTTTCTGGATAAAGTGTAACACTCGACTTCTCTATGTTTCCACTCACCATCATTCCTACTTCCTAAACTACCATTCCCTAACCAGCACTAATTTATACATATTATTTCTCCTTGTAAGAAGGTAATATCTTGAGGGCAGAGACTATATTGCCTTTATATCTGTATCCCCAGAAATTAGTACATAGTGTTTAGAACATAGTATTTCATAAATGCTTTCATTCATTCAACAAGCATTTACCAGACATCTACTATGGAACAGACACTATAACATCTCACATTTACATGATGCCTCACTATTTATAAAGCATACATACCAAAGTCTGACGATGCCATTGAGGTTTGAAACCAAAGCACCAATTTATTCACCTCATCAAATCCTTTCCTCTCCATCTGTTTCACCCCTTATAATTATGGGGGCTTTCCTTTATTTATCTACCAAATGATAACTCTTCTCTAATGAATTATAATCAAGAAAGGTCTTAATAGTTCAGTTCTGTTAGAGAGACTAACAACATATACATTAAAAGTGTTTTTTCTACATTTTGTTCATTTCTCTTAGAATGCTGAGTTTTTTCATATCTGAGGAAGGAATCAAGTTTATTAGCAACATAGTATATTTGAAGTACATTGAGGATAATGTAAATCAAAATGGAGTACAGCAATGAATTAGGTCACCAGATATAGACAAACCAGCTTCTTGTTCACGGAAGATAGTAAGCATCATGCTGGAGATGCCCGATCTTACCTTCCTGCAGGGCTATTGGTGCTGTCTTCACTTCCCCACTGCTCATTTTTGCTTCTGGGAATTGGAGGTTGTAACATTTCAGCAGCAAGTGGGTCAGCATCATTTTCTTCTCGACCAACCCATTCTCCAATCACCCGAGGTCTCAGAAGAGTTGAGTTAAAAGCCATTGTATCCTGAATGAGAAAAAATGAATAATTCCGAATTGCTAACTCATATATATGAAAAAAAAGAGGGGAAATTTTGCTATATCCATATGTCTACCCACACATAATACCTTCTTATCACCCACTGCAAATTTACTTGAAGCTGAAATATTATCCCTTTATTGTATGTTATTTTATACTAAATACTAAAAGTCTAATACTAAATACTAATACTAAACATACTAAAAGCAATGTGAGGAACATAATATAATAAATCTGTATTCATAATACTAAAATAATACAATAATAATATTTAAATACTTTATGTATGATATTGAAATGCTATATTTTATAACAGAGGTCATATATAGCATCTTAATACAACTTTAGACAGATATCACAAAATTGACAAGGATATGGGCCTGGAATTAAACAAGAAGAGGAGAGTAGCCTGGATTCCCTTTGTGAAATTGAAAAGCTCCTATTATCATCCCCAACTTCCCTCTGAAACAAAAGGCCACTTATTCAATACTAATATTCTAACAGTGCAGTTGTGTGACTCAAAACCTGAGAATAATAGTCTCTGAAGAATTATAACTGAATATTACTCAGAGAGCAGTGGAGAGGAGGAGAGCAGGCTGCAACCCATAAACAAGGAACTATGAAGAAGAAAATAGTATAAAGAAAACATGGCAACAAAGAAATATATCATTAAGACAAAGATGGATTGATCCTGGAGTGAGAACAAAACATAAGTGATAGACAACCCATGTGCTACATGGATATCTTCATGATATAAAAAGAAAACTAGTAAGTCCTTCTAAACAGTAGGTATAGACTTATAGTAAACTTGCTGGATGGCATGAGGGGATTGTCAAGAATCACGCAAGTTGGGCAGTGATTTGTATCACTGGAGGGACCATCCACATTGATGATATGAGGTATTCATTCCATTATTTGGATATTATGGAGGAAATATGAAACAGGCTGCGCATTTTAAATTTTAAATGGTGTTTTGAGGTAGATAAATTCTAGGAGTAAAATTTCAAACACAGAATGTGAGTATGAATTCAGAAACAATTAATCTCACTGAACTTCTTTCAGTTACATTCCCAAGTGAACAGCAAAAATTAATGCAATACTATAGCATTTAGTTGTAAAATCATGTAGTCAATTAACTGTTTTGAAATCCATCTACGGTGATATTTATCCTCTGCCATCTAATTATGGAATGCA
Source organism: Vombatus ursinus (assembly GCF_900497805.2). Lineage (NCBI taxonomy): Eukaryota > Metazoa > Chordata > Mammalia > Diprotodontia > Vombatidae > Vombatus > Vombatus ursinus. The sequence continues at coordinate 14,828,492 of NW_020954590.1, read as the reverse complement.
AGCGTAGTCAGAATTAAAGCTTATTAAAAATGCTAAGGACAACAAAAAGCTTTTTAAGATATGTTCACAGAAAAAAAGTTCGAGGAAAAGATGAAAACTCATTGAGGCAGATGGTGGCATGTTAACAAAAAGCAAAACTACACAATTCTTATTTTGTTTCCATCTTATCCATAAAAATTGAATGATGTTCAGAATGGAAAGTTTCGAAAACATATGGTTAGGAAGAAACTGAAGTCCAGGATTAGTGTGGAGCTCTAAGTAAATTCCAAACTAATGGTTTTAATAAATGACATTCAAGAGTGCTGAAAATACTAATGGTATCACTAATAGGAAAAGTTAAAGAATGGGAGAGGCACCTGAAAAATGCAATCAAGCAAATATTGTCTAGATTATTTAAAAAAAAAAACGAGAACTATACATTCTTAACTAGAGGTTACTCTCTAGAAAAGTTACATCATAGATTATTAAACATTTGATTTATAAACATTGCTAATTAGTTAGGACATGGTAATCACCAGGAGTCTTTGCATATTAATGAGAACAACTCTAAACAAACTAATATTATTTTCTTATCTTTTTTATTATGCCTAGAGACAAGAGAAATTTTATCAATGGAATATGGATAATTTCTAGCACGGCATTTGACAAAGTCTCTGACGAGAGATTTGTGGATACATTGTGAAGAGATAAGCTGTATAATAATACAGTTAGGTGAGTTCATAACCAGTCACGTGAATATGCCAAAAGTATATTGGATCAATAGTCCATATTGTGTGGAACTAGGGAGTGGAATTTTGTTATGCATCGCTTTTAAGTTTAATTGTTAGTAGAATATCAATTGAAAAATGAATTATAAAGATGGCAGAGTAGATGAAACACTACAGTGGAGCTCTCCCAACATTCGCTTCCAAATAATTTTAAAATAATACTTTAAATAAAATTCTGGAGTGGTAAAGCCAAGTGGTAAAGCTGTTTTTCCAGCTCAAGACAACTTAGAAGGTCAGAAGGAGAGGCCTGTGACAGCTAATTGGGGACAAGCCTGGAGCACAGGTGGTAGCAATACCAGCTACGGGCCTTAGTAGTGGCAATAGCAGCGGCAGTAACAGCTTCAAAAGCTCTCAGTCCAGATATGGTAAGGGGATCTGACAACTGATAGAAAGAGGTTATAGAGGACCCCTGTCATAGCGTTGGTTAAGATTGGGAACTATTTGGCAACTCCATTGCTTATACTCATTTCTGAGTCACAGTTCTAGAATGGAAAGGAATACTTGCAGTGAAAATGGAGCAAGGGCCCTGAGGAGCAGTAGCCCTTCTGGTCTCAAGGGATAAGAGGCCTTTCCTCAATAAGGACCAGAGTATGGGGCAGTTAGATGGTGCAGTGAATAGAGTACCAGCCCTGGATTTAGGAAGACCTGAGGTCAAATCTGGCCTCAGACACTTGACACTTAGTAGCTGTGTGACCCTGGGCAAGTCTCTTCACCCCATTGCCTCACCAGAAAAATAAGAAGAAGAAGAAGAAACAAGGCCAGAGTGCAGACAAGTTCAGTCACTACACTTCTCCTTGGATACCACCACCTTGAAAGCATCAAAAACTTCCAAACGCCCAAAATTACCTCTTAAAACATCAGTGTGAAAATTTCTGAAGATTGAGACAATACTACTTCCCCCTGCAACAGAGCTGAATTTTAACTTAAAGTTTAAGTCAAAAAATATGCTTGGAAAATGAGCAAACATCAATAACAAAAAAGAGTTTGGCCATAAAAAGCTACTATGCTGACAGGAAGAGCAAAACACAAACTCATAAGAATGCAATGATGTCAGAACATCTACAAGCAGAGCCTAAAGGAAAAAAAATGTGAAATAGACACAAGCCCAACAAAATTACTGGAAGAGACAAAAATATTTTAAAAATCAAGTAAGAGTGATAAACTAGGAAGATAAATGAGATCACTTCAAGAAAATTATGAAAAGACAATTAACAATTAAAGGCTGGTAAAAGAGGCACAAAAATACTGAAGAAAATAAAAACTTAAAAACAGAACTGGCCGAATGGTAAAAAGAGGTATAAAACTTTCCTGAGGAAAATAACTCCTTAAAAAGCAGAATTGTCCAAATAGAAAAAGAGGGACAAGAGTTCATTGAAAACAATTCTTAAAAATTATAATTAGGCAAAGCAAACACTAATGACTCCATGAGACATCAAGAAACAGTAAAAGAAGTCAAAAGAATGAAAAAATAGAAGAAAAAGTTAAAAATCTCGTTGGAAAAAAAAAGCTGACCTGGAAAATGGAACTAAGAGAAGTAATTGAAGTATTATTGGACTACCTGAAAGCCATCATCAAAGAACCTAGACTTAAAATATCAAGAAATTATAAAGGAAAATTCTCCTGATATCCTAGAACAAAGGGTTAAAATAGAAATTGAAAGGGTACCTCTATCACTTCCTGAAAGAGGTCCCAAAATGAAAACTCAATGCAGTATTATAGCCACATTTCAGTGCCTCAAGATCAAAGAGAAAATACTCCAAGCAGCCCAAAAGAAACCATTCAAATATCATGGGGCAACAGTCAGGTTCACACAAGATTTAGAAGCCACCATGTTCAAGTTGGAGCTTGGAATAGGATATTCCAGAAGGCGAAAGAGTGAGGATTACAACCAAGAATAACCTACCAAGCAAAACTGAGTATAATTCATCAGAGTTGAAATGGGTATTTAATGAAATAGAGGACTTTTAATCATTCCTCAAGAGAAGACCAGAGCTGAATAGAAAATCTGACATTCTAACACAAGGCTCAAGAGAAGCATAAAAAGCTAAACATGAAAGAGAAATCGTAAAGAACTTAATAAAGTTAAACTGTTTATATTCCTGTATGGGAAGATAGTACATGTAACACCTAAAAAATTTTATCAGCATTAGTCAGTTAGGAGTCTACATAGATAGAGGGGATGGGAGTGAATTGATTGTGTTGGGATGATCTGGAAAAAAATGGATGGGTAAGAAGGATGCACTGAGGAAAAATAGAAAGGAGAGGAAGAATAGGAGAAGTGTTCTTACATTAAAGGGACATATATACACATATACATACATGTATATATTCACAATAAAATGAAGAAATACATAAATATTAAATGCATCCTTTTTGGCATATGATGTAATAAAAATAAGATTCAATAAAGGGCTGTGGAACTACCATAGTGACAGAGAAGATCAAGACAAACTCAGAAGACAATGAAGTCAAAACAGCTACAGTCAAAGCTTCAAAGAAAAAAAATGTCAAAGGGGCTTGGAAGCACAGATAAAAAATTAATTGGAAACTATATAATCTAATTCTAAAGAATGAGTGAACCAAAGAACAAATTATAGAAACAATCAATAATTTCATTAAAGAAAATGACAACAATGAGACAAAATTTGGGGGGTGCAGCTAAAGTAGAACTTAGGGGGAAATTATGTCTCTAAATGTGTTTTTCAATAAAAGAGAGAAAGAACAGAATGTAGAAAAAAAAACAAAAATCCCCAATTAAACACCATAATGGAAATTTTGAAAATCAAAGAGAGAGCATAGATCAATATCTTATATCATTTACTAAGATAAGATCAAAATAGATACATGACCTAGACATAAAGGGAGATACTACAGGAAAATTTGAAGAACATAGAATATATTACCTATCAGACTTATGGATAGGTGAATAATTAATGAAAAAATAAGAGAGCAGTGTGAGGTATAAAATGGATAATTTCAATTACATTAAATTAAAAGGTTTTTGTAGAAATAAAAGAAATGTAGCCAAGATTACAAGGAAAGCAGGAAATTGGGGGGAGGGAACTTTTATAGACAGATTCTTAGATAAAGTTGTCATATATCAAATATATTTTAAAAAAAAACTTTGTCAGATCTATAAGTATACAAGTCATTCCCCAGCTGATAAACATCGAAGGATATGTAAAGGCAGTTTTCCACTGAAGAAATCAAAGCAATTTATAATGACATGAAAAAATGCTCTAAATCATTATTGATTAGAGAAATGTAAATTAAAACAACCTTGAGATATTATTTTACACCTATCAGATTAGCTAAAATGATTGAAGGGGAAAGCGACAAATGTTGGAGGGGATATGGAAAAATTGGGACACTAGTTCACTGTTGATGAAACTATGAATTGATCCAACCCATATGGGAGAACAATCTGAAATTATGCCCAAAGACTTATTAAACTGCCTATACTCAGCAATATTACTACTAGGTCTGTTTCCCAAGATGATTAGGAAAAAGGAAAAAAAACTCTATATGTTCTAAAATATTTGTGGTTGCTCTCTTTGTGGTGGCAAGGAACTAGAAATTGTGGGAATACCTGTCAATTGGGGAATGGCTGAATAAGTTGTGGTATATGATCATGATGGAATATTACTGTGCTATAAGAAATGATAAACTCAATGATCTTAGAAAAACATAGACAGACTTGCATGAAATAATGAAGAGTGAATAAGCACAACCAAGACAATGTTGTATACAGTAACAATTTTTTTAAGAACAACTTTGAGTGACTAAGTCATTTTGACTATTACAATTACCAAAATCAACTACAAGGGACATATGAAGGAAAGCACTATCTGCATCCCGAGAAAGAACTGATAAATAAAAGTATATATAGAATGGTTTAAACACACACACACACACACACACACACACACACACACACACATTTGTACCTAATGGTAGCCATCTCTAGGGCAGTGTGGAAGGAACAAAAAATCAAAAAAAAAAAGAAAGTTACATGATAACTTTATTATATATTTAAAAGGAATAACAAGCTGCACGTGATAGATTTGCAGTTTCAGGTAGGATCATCTTTTCTTTTTCCTATGCTACTGTGTTATGGAAATGTTTGTTTTATTTCTTAAGTTCAGAAAAAATCAATTAAATTTTAAAAAAATCAAAGAGAGACTAATAAAATTGAAATTGAAAAAAGCCTAATAAATAAGATTAAGACTAGTTTTATAAAAAAAATAGAGAGAAACCATTGGTTAGTTTGATTTTTTAAAAAAGAAAGAAAACCAAATTGCCCATATCAAAAATGAAAAAGGTGAATGGACACCAAGAGAGATGAAATTAAAGCAATTATTAGGAGTTATTTTGTCAAATTATATGCCCGTAAAATTGACAATCTAAGTTAAATGGATGAATATTTACAAAAATACAAACTGCCCAAACAAATAGAAGAAAAAAATTGAATACTTAAATAACACTAACTTAGAAAAAGAAATAGAACAAGCCATAAATCATCTCCCTAAGTAAAAACCCCCAGGTCTAAATGGATTTACAAATAAATTCTACCAGATATTTGGGGATACTTAATTCCAATACTATATATACTATTTGAAAAAATAAGTAAAGGAGGAGTCATTCCAAATTCCTTTTACGATTCAAATATGGTTTTAATATCTAAGTCAGAGAGAACAAAAACAGAGAAAGAAAACTATAGACCAATTTCTTTAAAGAAAATCTACACAAAATTTTTAAATAAAATACTAGCAAAGAGATTACTGCAATATATCACCAAGGTCATATACCATGGTAAGTTGAGATTTAGGAATGCAGGGCTATCAGAAATGATGAGCAGTAAGCCCATGGATTCATCAAGAACAGGTTATGCAAAACTAATCTCATTTCCTTTTTTGATAGGATCAAAACTAGAAACTAGATTCAGTTTACCTAGATTTTAGGTAAGTATCTGACAAGGCCTCACCTTCTATTTTCATGGACATGATGGAGGGAAGTGATCCAGATGATAGTACATTTAGGTGGATTTGGAACCAGCTGATTGATTGGATTCAAAGAACAGACATTAATGGTTCCATCAGCCAGGAAGGAGATCATAGATGGAAGGCCTCAGGGAGTAAAACTTGTACCATTTAAGATGTTTATCAGTGATTTGGATAAAGTTCCAGAAGGCATGTTTATCAAATTTGTAGCTGACACAAATAGGGTAAGGATAGCCAATGCATTATATAACAAACTAAAGATCCATAAAGATATCTCTAGGCTAGAATGTTAAGTACAAAGCAATAAGATGAAATGCAGTAGTTTAAAGATGATTTCAAAGTATCAACTTCTCAAATAGGAGATCAAGGAGCTATTGCTAGAAAACAGTTCATCTGGACAAATCATGGGCTGTTCAGTGGAATACAAGCTAAATTCAAGTCACCAGTAAGATATTCAATTCATTTCAACAAATATTTTTAAAAACATCTACAATGTACAAGGTACTATGTTAAGTACTGGAGATTCAATGACCAAAACTAAATATTCTCTGTCCTCTATGTGTTCATATTCTACTAGAAAGATATCACATATATTAAGATAAATACGTACAAAATAATTCCAGGAGGGATAGAATGCTAAAAACTAGCATAGAGTAAAGGATGTCAGCAAAGGATTAATGTAGGAGATGATATCTGTGCTGAGCCTTGAAGGTATCCAGGTTTTAACAGGCAAAGATGAAGAGGGAAAATATTGTAGGCATTTGGGATATATTACCCTTGCCAAGGCAAGCAGATAAATGATATTTAAATAATAACTAGAAGACTAACTTACTCAAAATCTAGAGTATGAATATAAATAGTATAAAATATCTGGCAATATTGGTAGGAACTAGGTTGCACAAGGCTTTAAATGTCTGGATGAAGAATTTGTACTTTATACTAGCAGTAATAGGAAAAAATGAGGCTGATAAATGGTCAGACTTATGACTTACCAAGATTACTTTGTCAGCTGTTCAGAAGATGGATTGTAAAGGGGAGGTAATTGGAGAGGTGAAAGGAGGGGAGGATAGGAGAAAGGAGGAGAGAGGAGAATGTCCAGGTAAGAACTTATGGAAACAACAATACTTAATAAGTAGGACATAAATGTTGATCCAAGCAAGGAGACTGAGAAGGAACAGTCAGATCAATAGGGAAAAGAGAGTACTCAGGAAAGGGGATGGTCAATAATGTCAAAAAACTTTAGACAGCTCAAATAGAATGAAAGCTGAAGAAAAAGTAATTAGAATGATATGAGATCATTGATAGCCTTAGTGTAACCATTTTATTTAAATGTAAAGGCAGATACAATCTTCAGCTGCATTAAGAGAAATATAGTGTCCAAGACTAGGAGGGTAATGATCCCACTGCACTCTGCTCTCATCAACTGAAATCTGAAGTATCGAGCTCAGTTCTTTAGTGTAACATTTTTAAAAGAACTGTAATAAGTTGGAGACTTACCGGAGGAGAGCAACTGTGATATGGAAGGTACTTAAGATTATGCCATATGAGGATCATTTTAAAAACCTGGGGATATTTAGCCTTGAGTAGAAAACTTGGGTGGCAGGAAGAAGAGGGGCAAGGGAATATTAACTGTCTTTAAGCCTCTGAAAAGCTGAAATGAAACAATCTACTTGGTCCCAAAGGGCAGAAACAGGAGCAATGGTTTGAAAGGAAAAGGAGAATTTAGGTTTGATTAAGGAAAAACTTCCTGACAATTGAAGCTACTCAGAAGTGGAATGGACTGTCTCAAGAGGAAAGGGGATCTTTGCCGTTTGAGATCTTTAAGCAAAAGCTTGGCAATAAGTTGCTGAGTATATTAAGAGGAAGGGGATTATTGTTCAGGAACTGGTTGGACTAGATGGCTGTTGAGATTATTTCTGAATCTGAGACCTATGATTCTGAATGCCTATCCTAGGTGTTTCACAGGGCTATTGTGAAGACCAAATAAGATCACAAGTGTAAAGCAATTTATAATCATAAACTGTTATATAAATAGAAGCCATTTCCCCTTTATCATCAACATATTACTGAAGGGGAAAAAGGATAGTAAAATGCTGCTAAGAAAACAAAACAACTATAGGCTATGCTGATGCAGTTACATTCAGAGTTTTGTTGTTTTAGCTTACAAATAGGATGATAGCAAAGAAATGTAGCACAGAGAACTGCATATGTTGACTAAAATCTGTAAAATGAAATTGAAACTGAGATTTGGAAGATCAGGTTACAATGCTTTGCTACTATGATAAACCTGAAGTTTTGTTTACTTGGATGCCACCAATGCATATCCAAATTCATTCAAGTTCATGAGTTATTGTAGATGAAAAAAATCAATTCCTCATTGGCCAACTTTCTGGTGATGAATAGCTCTCTGGATTGAGCTACATTATTCTTTATGCAAGAAATACAAGATGAGTCTATATCTAAAGCTTAATTGGCATAGCTTTTAACACATGGTCAAACAAGAGATAAAATTGATAATTTTGATTAGATGAAATTGAAAATCTTTTGTACAAACTTGGTGCATCTATAATAAGGAGAGAAATGGCCAACTGGAGAAAAATGTTTGTATCAAATATTTCTGATAAGGATTTAGAATCCAAGATATATAGAAACTAGCAGCAAGGATGTATTGGTAAATGTTTAATGTCTGGCTCTCAACACACAACACACTTTGAAGTTTAATTTGCATCATTAACATTTTCTCCATCACTTTCTTAAGTGAATATAGTCTATAAAACAATGAACCAATCTCTGATTTGTTGCCAATTTCTGAGGTATTAATGTTCACACTGAAAGTTTAAATTAGCCATTTCAATGAACCTTTTCAATTTGGCTCCAGCATATCACTTTTACGGAAATATATCAGACCAAAAGCAATTCCACAATAGAAAAGTGGTCAAAGGATATGGAGAAACAGTTCTCAAAAGAAATGTTGCTAACAGTTGTCAACAATATAAAAGAATTCTCCAAATCATTAATAGTAAGAGAAATGCAAATCAAAACAATCCAGAGGCAGCACTTCATGCCCAGCAAATTGGCAAATATGACAGAAGATGGGAATAGTCAATATTTGAAGGTTTGTGGAAAGACAGGCATATTAATGCATTGCTGGTAGACTTTGTGACTTAGTACAACTCTTGTGAAAGCAAGTTGTAACCATTCAAATAAAGAGACTAAACTGTCTATACCTTCTGACCCAGTTATTCCCATTCTGGACATATATCCCAATGGAGGGCATTGCCAAGAAGGAAACCTACATACACACTAAAATATTTGTTTTTTGTGATAGTGAGTTGGAAGCAAAGTAGATGTACATTAATTGTGGGAGGGCTAAAGGAATCATAATATATGAATGAAATGGAACATCCCTGTCTTGTAAAAAAAATGACAAATATGATGAATACAGAGAAGTATGGAAAGTCCAACATGAACATATGTAATGTGAAGTGGAAAACAACCTACAAAATGACTATAACAATGTAAACGTAAAGAACAATGATCGCAAAACAATTAAAAATAGATGTCAAACTTCTCTTGCCAAGATGGCGAACTGAGGGAGGAACTCTCCTGAGCTTTCCCAAATTTCCCTCCAAATACCTTGAAAAACACCTCAGAAGCAATTTAGGAATGGGGAAGCAACTTACCAGCCCAGGACAGCTTGGAGACCCAAAAGGAAAGGTTTGTCTCACTGTGTAAGAGGGGAGCACAGTAGACATAAACAGGCTGCACCCCAGGGGGCCTGCAGTGGGGGACTGAGTCTGGGGCAAACCACCAGTAAGACCCCACCCCCATGTAAATCAACAGCTCAGAGGCTAGCCAGCAGTCCATGCAGACCAGTAGCACAGCAAGGCCCCTCCCTCAGTACAGGTCTTCAGTGAGGCCCTGTCCCCATTGCTGGCCAGCAGTGAAGCCCTGCCCCCCAGGTCAGGCTAGCAGTGAGGCCCAGCTCCTGGGGCAGGACAACAGCTAAGCCCCACCAATAAAGCAAGTCAGCAGTGAGGCCCTGCTCCCAGTACAAGTCAGTAGAAAGGCCCTGCCTCTAGTGAAAGCCATCAGCTAAGCCCCAAAGTCTGGGGTAAGGCAGCAGCCAGTACAAATCCCAGCACAAGAAGCCTGGGAAAGTACAGGAGCAGAGCCCAAATCTTGCATAAAAGTACAAAGTAACAAAAAAGGATAAAAAAGTTACCAAAAAAATAAAAAGGAACTTGATCATAGAAAGTTACTATGGTGACAGAGAGGATCAAGGCACAAACTTAGAATAAGACAAGAGTGTAAAAAATGGTTATGTGCAAAGTCTCAAAGAGAAATGTAAATTGGTCTCAGGCTGAAAAAGAACTCCTGGAAGAACTCAAAAAGAGTTTCAAAAAGCAAATAAGAGAAATAGAGGAAAAATTGGGAAAAGAAATTAAAGTAATGCAAAAGAATCAAGAAGAAAGAGTCCACAGCTTGGCAAAAGAAAAATGGGAAAATATATACAAAAATTTACTGAAGAAAACAACTTCTTAAAAAGTAAATTTGGCCAAATGGAAAAGGAGGTACAAAAGCTTACTAAATAAAATAATTCCTTAAAAATTAGAATTGGGCGAGTGAAAGCTAATAACTTCATGAGACATGAAGAAATGATAAAACAAAATGGAAAAGAATAAAAAAAAGAAGAAAATATGAAATTTCTCTTTGGAAAAACAACTGACCTGGAAAATAGATCCAGGAGAGATAATACAAGAGATATTGGACCACCTGAAAACCACAATCCAAAAAAGAGCTTATACATTGTATTTAAGAAATTATCAAGGAAAACTGCCCTGATATTCCAGAACCAAATAGTAAAATAGAAATCGAAAGCATCCACCAGGCCAGGAAGTTTCCTGAGCTCTCCCCAATTTCCCTCAAAATAATTTTAAATCAAGGCTCAAAAATCATTCTGGAGTGACAGAATTCACAAAAGGGTGGGGTGAAACAACTTTCCACCCAAGATAACTTAGGAAGACAGCAGGACAGGTCTATCTCACTTAGGTAAAAGGGGAGTACAGCCCAGAGCAGGCAATATCCAGGCAAGCCAGCAGGAAGCCCTTAATCTCACTACAATTTAGTAACCTGGCTCAGTGGGCCAGCAGCAGAATGGACCAGCTATGAGGCCTCTAGCTTATATGCAACATGTGAGCTGCCAGCCTCCAAGGTCTACTGCAACAGTTGTGACTAGGCCAGGAAATTTCAGCACAAAAGGCAAGCTGCCACAGCAAGGCAATGACCAATCCCTTGACCCCTGGCACCAGAAGCTTGGGGCAGTGTCCCCTGTGCCCCAGGAGCAAAACTCAACTTTAAAACTCACAAAATAGGCTGGAAAATGAGCAAAAAATAAAAAAAGCCCTGACCATAGAAGGCTACTATGGCAACAGAGAAGATCAGAACATGAACTCAGAAGAAGACAACAATATCAAAATGCCTACATCTGAAGCCTCAAAGGGAAATATGAATTGATCTGAAGCCCAAAAGTACTCCTGAAAGAGCTCAAAAATGATTTTAAAACTCAAATAAGAGAGGTAGGAGAAAATTTTGGAAAAGAAATGGAAGTTATGTGAGAGAATCATATAAAAAGAGTCAACTTGGAAAATGAAGCACAAAAATTCACTGAAGAAAACAAGGTTTTAAAAAGTAGAATTGACCAAATAGAAAAGGAGATTCAAAAGCTAACTGAAGAAAATAATTCCTTAAAAATTAGAATTGAGCAAATTGAAGCTAATGACTCTATGAGACATTAAGAATCAGTCAAAGAAAATCAAAAGAATGAAAAAATAGAAGAAAATGTAAAAGATCTCATTGGAAAAACAATTGACCTGGAAAATAGATCTAGAAGAGATAATTTAAGAATCATTGGACTACCTGAAAGCCATAATAAAAAAAAGAGCCCTTCAAGAAATTATCAAGAAAAACTGCTCTGATATCCTAGATCCAGAGGATAAAATAGTAATTGAAAAAATTCACCAATCGCCTCCTGAAAGAGATACCAAAATGAAAACTTCCAAGAACATTACAGCCAAATTTCAGAACTCTCAGGTAAAGTAAAATATATTACAAGCAGCCAGAAAGAAGTAATTCAAATATCAAAGAATCACAATCATTATTACATAGGATTTAGGAGCTTCTACTTTTAAGGATTGGAGGGCTTGGAAAATGATATTCTGGGAGGTAAAGGAACTTGAATTACAACCAAGAATCAACTACCCAGCAAAACTGGGCCTAATCCTTCTGGGGGAAAATGGACATTCAATGAAATATGTGACTTTCAAACATTCTTGATGAAATGACCAAAGCTGAACAGAAAATTTGATTTCCAAATACAAGATTCAAGAGAAGCATAAAAATGTAAACAGGAAAGGGAAAAAAACATTATTCAATAAGGTTAAACTACATCCTTACATGGGAAGATGATACTTGTAACTCTTAAGAACTGTATCTTTATTACAGCAGTTAGAATGAGTATACATAGACAAAGAGATAGGTATAGGTTGATTTTGATGTTATGATATAAAAAAATTAAGAGGTGAAAAAGAAGATTGAATTGGGAGAAAAGGGAAAGGACAAACAGAATGGGGTAAATTATATCACATGAAGAGGCAAAAAAAACCCATTACAGTGGAGGGAAATAAGGAAGGAGGGAGTGAGCATTGTTTGAACATTACTGTCATCAGATTTGACCCAAAGAGGGAATAACATATGCACTCATTTGGCACAGAAATCTGTCAGCCTATAGGGAAGGAAGACAAAAAAGGGGGAAATGATAAAAGCTAGGGCATATTGAGGGAGGTAGAAGGCAGAAGAAAAACACTGGTGGGGGGGCAGAGTGAATGGTGAGGGGGGGAGAGAGAGACAGACAGACAGACAGACAGAGACAGAGAGACAGACAGACAGAGACAGAGACAGAGAGACAGAGAGACAGACAGACAGAGAGAGAGAGAGAGAGAGAGAGAGAAGAGAGAAGTATAAACAGGAAAAATAGGCTGGAGGGAAATGCGCAGTTAGTAATCATAACTGTGAATGTGAATAGAATAACCTCTCCTATAAGATAAAAATGGATAGAAGAGTGAATTAATAACTGGAATCCTACAATATGTTGCTTACAAGAAACACTTTGAAATGGAGAAACACACATAAAGTAAAGGAAAAAGGCTAGAGCCAAATTTTAAAAGAAAAACAGGAGTAGCAATCATGATCTCAAAGGAAAAGAAAAATAGATCAAATTAAGAGAAACAAGGAAGGAAACTACATCATGTTAAAAAGTATTATAGATAATGAGGTAATATAAATACTAAACATGTATGCACCAAATAGTATAGCATCCAAATTTCTAAAGGAAAAGTTAAATAAGTTACAGGAGGAAATAGGCAGTAAAATTGTAATAGTGGGGGACCTCAACCTTCCCCTCTCAGAACTAGATAAACGTAACCAAAAAATTAAACAAGAAAGAAGTTAAGGAGGTGAATAAAATTTTGAAAAAGTTAGACATGTTAAACCTCTAGAGAAAATTGAATGGACATAGAAAGGAATATGTCTTTTTTCTCAGTGGTACATAGCACCTACACAAAAATTGACCATGCATTAGGGCATAAAAATCTCATACTCAAATGCAGAAAGGTAGAAATATTAAACTCTTCCTTTTCAGATCATGTTGCAATAAAAATTACATATAATAAAGGGTCATTGAAAGAGAGATTAAAAATTAACTGGAATCTAAATGATCTCATCTTAAAGGATAAGTGGGTCAAAGAACAAATCATAGAAACAATTGATAATTTCATAGAAGAATTACAACAATGAGACAATATACAAAAATTTATGGGATGCAAGTCAAATTTATTAGAGGAAATTTTATATATCTAAATGTTTACAACAATAAAATAAAGAGCAGATCAATGAATTGGACATGTAACTTAAAAAGTTATAAAAAGAGCAAATTAAAAATCCCTAATTAAACACCAAATTGGAAATCCTGAAAATCAAAGTAGAAATTAATGAATTTGAAAGTAAGAAAATCATTGACCTAATGAATAAAAATAAGAGCTGGTTTTATGAGAAAACCAACAAAATAGATAAAAATTGATTAATTTGATTTAAAAAAAAGAAAGAAGAAAACCAAATTATCAGTATCAAAAATGAAAAGGGTGAATTCACCACCAATGAAAAGGAAATTAAAGCAATAATTAGAAACTATTTTGCTCAAATGTATATAAATAAACCTGACAATCTAAGTGAAATGGATGAATATTTTCAAAAATATAAATTGCCCAGACTAACAAAAGAGGAAATAGAATACTTAACCCCATTTTAGAAAAAGAAACTGAACAAGCCATCAATGGACTCCCTAAAATAATAGTCAGAGCCAGATGAATTTACAAGTGAATTCTACCAAATATTTAAAGATAAATTAATTCAAATGCTATATAAACTATTTGGGAAATCAAGCAAAGAAGGAGTCTTACCAAATTCCTTTCATGACACAAATATGACACTGATACTTATACCAGTAAGGGCCAAAACAGAAAAGGAAAACTATATACCCAGTTTCCTAATGAATATTAATGCACCAATGTTAAACAAATTACCAGCAAGGAGATTACAGCAATATATCAAAAGGAAAATACACTGTGACCAGATGGGATTTATGCCAGGAATGCAGGGCTGGTTCAATATTGGGAAAACTATCAGCATAATTGACCATATTAATAATAAAACCAACAGAAATCACATGATTATCTCAATTAATAAAATATGGGACCCGTTCCTATTAAAAAGAAAAAAAAAACAAACTCTAGCGAGCATAGGAATAAATGGAGCTTTCCTCAAAATGTTAAGGAATATCTATCTAAGAACATTAGAAAGCATTATCTATAATGGGGATAAGCTAGAAGCCTTCCCAATAAGATTATGGGTGAAGCAAGGATGCCCATTATCACCACTATTATTCAATATTATACTAAAATGTTAACTTCAGCAATAAGAGAAGAAAAAGAAATTGAAGGAATTCGAATAGGTAATGAGGAAATAAAACCATCACTCTTTGCAGATGATATGATGGTATACTTAAAGAATCCTAGAGATTCAACTAAAAAACTATCTGAAGGAATTAACAACTTTAGCAGAGTTGCAGGATACAAAATAGACCCACATAAATGGTCAGCATTTCTATATATTACCAACAAAACCCAGCAGCAAGAAATAGAAAGAAAAATTCCATTTACAATAACTGTAGAAAATATAAAATACTTGAGAGTTTACCTGTCAAGACAAATGCAGGAACTATATGAACACAATTACAAAACACTTTTTACACAAAGTCAGATCTAACAATTGGAAAAAATATTTTATACAGCTAGAAAAAATAATAACAAAATTCATCTAGAAGAACAAAAGGCCAAGAATATTGAATCAATGAAAAAAATATATAAAGGAAGGTGGCCTAGCTATACCAGATCCCAAACTGTATTATAAAGTGGTAATTATTGAATCAATCATATACTAGCTAAGAAATAGAGTGGTGGATCAATGGAATAGATTAGGTACACAATACATTGTAGTAAATGACCATAGTAATTTAGTGTTAGATAGACACAAATATCCAAGCTTTTGGGACACAACTCATTTTTTGATTAAAAATGCTAAGAAAACTGGAAAATATTATGGCAGAAACTAGGTATAGATTAACATCTGAAATTGTACTCCTAGATAAGTTCAAAATGGATACATGATTTAGACATAAGGGGTGATACCAGAAGGAAATTAGAAAAGCATGGAATAGTTTACTTGTTACTATGTTACTATTTATTACTATGGTTAAGGGAGGAATTTAGGACAAATAAGATATAGAAAAAATATGAAATGTAAAATGGATTATTTTTATTATATAAAATTAAGAAGGTTTTGCACAAACAAAAACAATGCAACCAAAATTAGAAGGAAAGCAGAAAACTGGGGGGGGAGGGGAATTAGAGCAAGCATCTCTGATAAAGGCCTCATTTCTCAAATATGTAGAAAATTGAGTCAAATTTATAAGCATACAAGGCCCAACTGATAAATGGTCAATGGATATACACAAGCAGTTTTCAGACAAAGATATCAAAGCTATCTATAGTCATATGAAAAAAGCTCTAAATCATTATTGGTTAGAGAAATGTAAATTAAAACAACATTGAGGTACCACTTCATACCCATCAGATTGGCTAATATGACAAAAAAATAAAATGATCAATCTTGGAGGGGATTTGGGAAAACTAGAACACTAATGCACCATTGGTGGAGTTGTGAACTAATCTAACCATTCTGGAGACCAATTTGGAACTTTGCCCAAATGGTTACAAAGTTGTACATAGCTTTTGATCCTGTAATACCCCTAAAAGGTCTGTAACCCAAAGAGATTCAAAAAAGGAGGGAAAAGAACTTATTTGTACCAAAAAAAAAATTTATATCAGCTCTTTTTGGGCAGGCTAAGAATTGAAAGTTGAGGGAATGCCTACCTATCGGGAGATGGCAGAACAAGTTGTAGTTTATGATTATAATGGTATATTATTGTGCTGTAAGAAATGGCATGCAGGATAATTTCAGGGTAAAAAAAGAAAATAACCCTGGAAAGACTTGCATGAACTGATACGAAGTGAAGTGAGTGGAACCAGGACATTATTCACAGTAACAGCAGTATTGTATGATGAACAATATGACTTAGCTATTCTCAGTGATACAATGATCCAAGACACTCCCAAAGGACTCATGATGAAAAAATGCTGTCTCCAGAGAAAGAGCTGATATAATCTGAATACAGACTGAAGCATACTATTTTTCAGTCTTTGTTTCTTTTTTCTTTTTCTTCCTTCCTTCCTTCCTTCCTTCCTTCCTTCCTTCCTTCCTTCCTTCCTTTCTTTCTTTCTTTCTTTCTTTCTTTCTTTCTTTCTTTCTTTCTTTCTTTCTTTCTTTCTTTCTTTCTTTCTTTCTTTCTTTCTTTCTTTCTTTCTTTCTTTCTCTCTCTCTCTCTCTCTCTCTCTCTCTCTCTCTCTCTCTCTCTCTCTCCCTCTCTCTCTCTCTCCCTCTTTCTCTCTCTCCCTCGAGTTTTCTTGCACAGTGTGACTAATATGCAAATGTTCTACATGATTGCACATTTATAACCTATATCAGTTTGCTTACCATCTCAGAGAAGGGAGGGAAGGGAAGAAGAGAATTTGGAACTCAAAACTTCATTTAAAAAAATAACCAATGTTAAAAATTGTTTTTACATATAATTGGGGGAATAAAGTATTATTTTTAAAAGAATGTCATAAATCATTAAAGATTAGAGGGTTATGCATACTTAGCATTTATTCTTTTTTTATATATTCATGAGCTCTTTGGCATAGATTCTTCTTTGATATGTAGAAATCTCTGTCTTCCAGTTGTTTGAGATTGTTTTCCAAGTCCTTCTGTAGATCTTCTATAGGACATGTTCCTCTTTCATCACTTAGCACGGTGCTTAGCAATTAGTTAATATCTATTGAATTGAATTGCTAAGCTACATATATACATACACACATCATGTGTGTGTGTGTGTGTGTGTATGCATTGTCAAATGTAATCTAAAATTTGTTAGAAGGTTTTTTTTTTTCCAAACAGATCACTATGTAGCTATTACACAAGGACTTCTGTGTCTGCTTCCATGTTTATCAAGCAGTTTACCATTCATAGTGCACAGCACAAGTTGTATGACTGTCTTTCTGATTATTAGGACTCTTTCCATGTAAAATTCCTTGCTACCTTAGACACATAGTGCATAAACATATTGATTGATTTTCTCTCTTTCACTTATAAGTCCTTTTATATGGGCTGATGAGCGACATGGTGTTGGGCAAGATTATCTGAACAATTCAATAAAATTCATGGGTAACATGCCAATGTAAGAAATTCAGCAGAGACGTAATACAATAAAGAATGACTACCAGTGGGAAAATGCATATTACTTTGGTTCGGGTAAATGAGAAAATAAAAGGAAAATGTCAGATGCCAATGTTGCTTTGGGTTTGAAAGGGGACAAGACATCACATGTCTGGTCAAGAAAGACTCTCCCAGGAAGCTGCTATTTGGGGAAAGTTACAAGGGGAAACTAACTGCAAGTCAAAAAAGTTATTTTAAAATAAAAGAAAACAGCTTCGGGGCTGGTGTATGTGATTGATAGTTTGAGAGATGAACCTAGGAGCTTTGGGCAGAGGAGCATGAAAGGAGTCAGAAACCAGACGGAGAGAGTGTGTTGGGTGTGCACTCAAGTATGATTAAAGGGTGTTCTGGGAATTAATTTGTACGTGATTAAAGAGTATGTTAATAAATGTAAGCTGAGTTTAGAGAAGAGGCTCAATGGAATTTAAGAACTTCAACAGTGCATTTGGGACTTGGCATAAAAACAATAAAAGTAGCCTGGGAGTGAATATGAAACAATAATTTACTGAGCGGTTGGTTCATTAACTGGTTTGCTTAGCACAGTGCCTGGAACATAGTAAGCAGTTAATAAAAACTTGTTGACTGACTGACTGACTGACTGGTTGCTATTCACTCTGTCCACTCTATACAATGTATACCCAGAGGTGTTGTGACACTCAAATAAGATAATGGACATAAAGCATTTTGTAAACCTTAAAGAAGGGCAGCTACTTGGCATAGTGGATCAAGTATTAAACCTGGAGTCAGGAAGACATCTTCCTGAGTTCAAATCCAGCCTCAGACACTTACTAGCTATGTGACCCTCGGCAAGTCACTTAATCATGTTTGCCTCAGTTTCCTCTTCTGTAAAATGAGATGGAGAAGGAAATGGCAAACCACTCCAATATCTTTGAAAAGAAAATCCCAAATGTGGTCATAAAGAGTTAGGCATGACTGAAAAATGACTAAACAACAAAAACTTTAAAAAATTTTTAAAATACTAGTTATTGTTATTTGTTATTAGTCTACAGTCACCTGGCCTCCATTCTAGTCATGACTTTTCTACTGAACTGCTGCTGAGCTCAAGCAAAGTTCATAGATCAATACAGGGATATTCTGGTGAATGCTTAACAACCAGAATCTCTGGGGGAAAAAACATGCATTCATACTTTTAAGTTGAAACTACAATATAAACATGTTTTTAGTCTAGACAATTGAAAACAACAATAAATCAACCTGATTTATAGCATTTGCTTATTTCTGAGGTATAAATACTCTCACAAAACACTTAACAGTTGTCTAGTAAGTGTATTAGAGCTGCGCCAGGATAAACCTGTCTACACTAGTATAGAGCATGCTATCATGAAAGCTTATAAGATCAGTCTGTCCAGTGCATTAGATTTGAATTGTGGACTTTCAGAGCTTCTCCTGGTTTATATTTTAGAAAGCTGGAATCTAGAGGTGACTGGGTGCCCTAGGGCAACAAGAGTCATGATAGAACATGTGAACAGGACAATGGGAATTCAACAGCATTCATATAGACTTGTAAGGTTTGCAAAGAGTGCTTTATAAAGATTTTCTCATTTTATCCTTATGATAACCCTGGGAGGTAGATGTCATCATTGTCTCCTTCTTACAGGTAAGGAAACTGAGGCAAGTAGAAGTCAAGTGATTTGCCTAGAGTCACATAGCCGGTAAGTAAGGCAGGATTTGAACTCGGGTCCTCCTCCTAACTCCAAATCCAGGGATCTCTCCAAAGCATTGCCTAGCTATTATCTTCTGTATGTGGCAATCCTCTCCAAAAAGATCAGGTTGTCTTCTTTCCCTACTCACATTTAGGTATATTCAAAATGCTCATTACTGATGATGCAAGGAGAATAGTCAGTTTTGAAAGAATTTAAAGTACTATCTACCTGTTTAATCACCAAAGGTCTCATTTGTAGCTCAGACCTCACATAGCGACACTGTACACATGCATCTGTGTTCTACAGCATATCTTGCCTATTGTATCCAGATCATGACATAAGCATAGACATGTTACAACATGTGCAGAGGGAAATCTTACTTCGATACAGCTCTCGGGGAGGGAAAGGAAGGTAGAGAGGGTAGTCTTTAAAATAATAAGTTAGTATAAAACAGCAAAATCAACGTAACATAGGAACTTGATGTGTAGGAACTCCAACTGAGATAAAAGCAGGCATTTCTTTGCTCTAGTAAATTATTCATTGATTTAATAAATATTTATTATTATTACTACTACTAATAGTTAACATTTAGATGGAACTTTAATGTTTGTAAAGCACTTCATAAATTTAAATTCATTTTACCCTCACAACAACTCCAACAGATAGGGGCTCATATTAATCCTATTTTAAAGATGAGGAAACTGAGACAAACAGATTAGGTGACTTGCATAGGGTTACAGAGGCAGTGTCTATGGCCAGATGCAGATCCAATCAGTAGGTACCAGATGAAGATTACAAAGATAAATAAGGGGACAGCTGGGTGGCACAGTGGATAGAGCACTGGCCTTGGAGTCAGGAGGACCTGAGTTCAAATCCAGCCTCAGACACATATTAGCTGTGTGACCCTGGGCAAGTCACATGACTTCTACTTGCCTCAGTTGCCTCATCTGTAAAATGAAGGACAATGATGACATCTACATTAACCCTGATTACCTCCAAAATAAACAAATAAACAAATAAGAAATGTCCCCGACTTCAAAAACCTATCATGTT
Source organism: Vombatus ursinus (assembly GCF_900497805.2). Taxonomy (NCBI): domain Eukaryota; kingdom Metazoa; phylum Chordata; class Mammalia; order Diprotodontia; family Vombatidae; genus Vombatus; species Vombatus ursinus. The sequence goes on along the minus strand of NW_020954590.1, from coordinate 14,808,020 downwards.
GCAGGGAAAGCAAGACGTATCCTCAAATATGCATAAAATAATAATAGTGTAGCATAGTGCCATGTAACTGAACCAATATGAATTGAGAGAAGGAAACACTCATTGCCAGCTGGCAATACCTATATATGTCTTGGCTTTTCAGCCTCTGCATATCAACTTCTGCTGTGCTACTTTTATGCTTTCTTTTATTTCCCAGTCTCCATTTTTTTTTGTTTTTGCAACTGACTCATCCTTCAATGCCCAACTCAAATGCTACTGCCTGCATAGTCATCCCAGCAAAAAAATGATTGTCTATTCTCCACATTCTTAAAATACTTACTGTAAATATCAGATATATGGCACTTATAATACAATATTATTATATTATGCTTATTTGAGGATACGTTATATTTTCCCTGAAATACCACATACTGTTCAATATTGATATAGTTGTCATTTAACATTCTTTCATCTATAACTTTTCTGCCCTTGCAGATGAATTTTCAACAAGTAGACTTCTGCCACTGGTCATATTGATAAATGGTCTTCAATGTCATATTTTATTGCTTAAGTATTGGGTAAATTTCATCAAACTTGCTACAGTGATATAATTGTGTCTAATTAATTTTACTTTATCAAGGATTTACACTGATCCAAATATTAGTTGATAAAATATTTTCACAATTAGAATTTGTAAAAGTTAAAGTTCAAAGAAATAGTTATATATTCATGTCAAACTTGACTTTGAAAAATTATGCAATCACTTTAACCTAAATAATTTAAACACATATCTTCCAAATCAATAAAATTTCTAAACACCTTTACCTAGAAAAAATAATATTTTTTGACAGGAACTTTCACAGTTTTTACAGCTAACAGAAACATCACATCTACTTGTATATTTGAATAAGAGCACAGTTTAGCTTACCTTATCAAGTTCATCTGAAATGGCAATGCCTGGAATAAAAAGATTAATATTAAGAATTAGAAAGCATTTCCAACTTCTTAACATATTATTATTATTATATTTTCAAAATTACTACATTCCATTATTGTAACACATTTTTCTTATTATTTAAACCACCCAAAAAAGGTACCACATCCTTTGACTAAGCAAATTAAGCTTTTAAATGACCATGAATACTTTTTTCTGTGTTGAATGAGTCTATGAGAATGAAGTATGTTTTTTTTTTTATTTGGCCCTTTATAGAGTTCTTGGAAGTAAAGAGAAAGTATGGCAAGAACACCTCTGTTCCACAGTGTATAGATGGACTTATCTTCTTAACTGTGAGCTAATCCAATTTTTAAGCCAGTTATTTTAAATTAGAAATTTGTTATTTTAGGTAACCATGTATTTAATAATTCTTAATAACTTCATAAGTGGTGAGGTACAAAATGGTGGCTGATTGGGCTTTTGATAGATGCTCTGTTTCATCTCCCTATTCCTCTGGGAAAATCTTGACTTAAATCAAGTCTAATATAATTTTTGATTGAAAATTTCTGGAGAAAATTACCTCTCAAGTTCTGTTTGTAGACATCGCAAGGTCTAATAATCTTCATAGTCAGAGTTCAATCTTTATTATTGATTATAAATCTCTCAGGCTACAATCTGTCTATTCCTATTTTTTCCTGTCCTCATTGTTAAAAAAAAACAGTAAAAAACCCTAAAATTATGAATATAGTATTTTTTCATATTCTCACAGCCTATCATTCATCTTGGCTGGTCCCTTTTCTATGTATGCTAAATCATTTTAGCTGTCTTATGTTATTCTTACAGGGACTTTTCTTAAAACCTTTTAAACAATTTTGTTTTTCTTATCTTTTGTTTCTTTTTAATTGTTTTTGTTGTCACAGATTTTAAATGAGGGTTCAAAAATGCAATACTTTTATCTCTCTCTAAAAATAAACTAAAAGGAAAAAAAATCAGTGATTTTTAAAATTTCTTTTAAAAAGAAACATTTGGCTACGTAGTCAACTAGGTGGCTCAGTGGATAGATGCTGAGCTTGGAGGCAGGAAACCTGAGCTCGAATCCAGCTTCACTTACTGGCTATATGATCTTGGGCAAGTTACTTAACCTCTGCTCCAGATTCCTTCTTTCTTTTCCCCAGTGTAAAATAGGGAGGGGCAGCTAGGTGGCACAGGAGATAAAGTGCTGAGCCTGGAGTCAAGAAGACTCATCTTTCTGAGTTCAAATCTGTCCTCAGACACCTACTAGCTTTGTGACTGTGGGCAAGTCACTTAATCCTTTTTGCCTCCGTTTCCTTAGATGTAAAATGAGCTGGAAAAGGAAATGGCTAACCAATCCAGCATCTTTGCCATGAAAACCCCAAATGGGGTCTTGAAGAGTCAGACAGGACTGAACAAAAATAACAAATAGGGATAACAACAGCACCTACCTCCCAGGCTTGTGGTGAGGATCAAATGAAATATTTGTAAAGCTTAGCACAGGGCCTGACACATAGCAGGCACTAAATAAATGCTTGTTGTTGTTGTTATTCTGCTACAAAAATGCTAAGTTTTCAGGTTCCTTTCAGCATTATTATTGATTGCACTGCCAGTCAAACTAATGGAGACCACAACAACATGCCCTAGAGTGCCAGGGAAGATTCATTCTTTCCCTTGAGAGTAAGAAGTGACATTTGTCTAGCACTTATAAGTTTGCACAGCACTTTTGCAAATATTATTTTATTTGAGGCTCATAATAACTTTGTGAGGCATATCCAGTAGGTATTATGAACCTCGTCGATGATGAGGAAACAGGATCATAGAGTTGAAATCACTTGACCATCTTCACACAATTAGGGTGTCCTATGGATTTTAAACCAGGTGTTTCTAAGTCTTTCTTGGTCCAGCAATACTTCTGCTGGGCTATGCTGACCCAATCCTAGTTGCAAATTGTAAGGGGGTGGTGAGGTTTTCTGGAAGATGGGAATTTCTTACTTCAGGGAATCTTCCTAGCTACTGAGAATTAATCCCTCCTCCCCTTTTCTTCCCCTGGCTTCCAAACCTAGTAACACCACACTTGCTATAGCCATACATCTAAAGACTGGCAGTGGAATATGCTATTCTGTTTTCACCATATATTTGAGGACTGTTTTTAAGAATAGATATAATATGTAATAATGGATGTATGTTAACTAAAGTAAACCAAGGTACTATAGAGACATAGCAGTATAGTGTTCTTGAAGGATATATCAGAACTTTGGTGGGTTCTTACCAAGTTGGAAAGGTATAAATATGATCTTAGAAATGATCTATATCCCTGTTAGTCATCTGAGAACTAATCTATCTCAGCATGGAGAAAATGGGCCATCAAATGATGAAGTTTTGGCCACAGCAACTCATTAAAATTATTTGCTTAAGTTAAAGTTATCTTCATTGGTGAACCTCCAGTCCACCAATAAAAACCAGTTGATTTCACTGGTATTGGGAACTCTAAATGAATAAAACTCTCTACTATTGAAGATCAGCACCTTTTCTACAAGGTGTAGTCAAAGAGAATTGCCTTTCAAGAACAGACATAGTATCTTAGGTAGAGAGCTAGCCTCAAAGTCAAGAAGGCCTAGGTTCAACTCTTCTCTCTGATACATTCTAGTTCTATGTCCCTGAATCAGTCACCTAACACCTTAATTACCACAAGCTACTCTAAGATTCAATGTGTGGATTGCTAGAAAAAGTTATCAACAGATATAATTGCGTATACATTTTTCAGTAATTCATATTATTTCATAAATGCTCTCACAAAAGAGTAATCCTTGATAAAATGAAATTACTTCAGTTTAGACCCACTAAATTCCTGATTTTGCCTATTAATTGGCTAATTCATATTTTGCTCCTTACGTAATAGTTCACTCTGGCTGATTCAACAAGTATTCAAGCAAACATTTATTATAAAATAAATAAATTTTTTTATAAAATAAAATTATATAAAAAGTATCCAACAAATATTTATTAAATGAAGCTCTATTTTGAGCAAACCATGATGCTAGACACTTTTGATGCAAAGACAAAAGTTAAAGAGTACCTGACCTCATGGACCTCATATTCTCCTGTGGGCTATAAACTGTGCACATATAAGTGAATATGAGATAACTATGGATGAGAAGAATAAAAACTTGAAGGGAGTAGTAAAGGTTTGGCAGAAGAAATCACACCTGAGGGGAGCCTTCAAGGAAGATAATGATGCTAAGAGGAGGAAATCTAGTGGACATACACCGCAGGCATCAGAAATGTCCTGTGCATAGGCATCAAGCTAGAAATCAAATAGCAAGGTCAAGGAACAGTGTGTTTAGAATGTATCGCATCAAACAGTAAAGGTAGTTTGGAGGTGATGTATGGAAATATTTAAAAGTTAATTTTGTAAATTATTTTGAAACAATTATATGATTATGTTATATTATATTATTTGATGAATAGGATCAGAGATTTTCAGCTGAAAGAAATATTAAAAGCCATATCTATTCCAGACCTTCCCTTTTGCAGGTGAGAAGACTGAGACAAAGTTAAGGGAATTGCCCAAGTTCATCTACATAATAAATTACAGAATTAAGTTTTGAATCCAAGTCTAAATCCAAAGCTCTTTCCATTGCCTCATGAAGACTCTGAAGAATATATCAAACTATTAAACTAACAAGTCAACAAGCATTTATTAAGCACTTCCTGTATGCTCCGCAGTATTAGCAGGGAAATATGCATTTGCATAAAGGACAAATATGGCAGATCATAATTTTGTTGTAACGTTCACAATTTTGAAGCTGGATGAGACCTTAAAGGTCAACTAGCTCAAGCCCCTTATTTTGAAAATTGAGTTCTACAGAGGTTAAGTGAATTTCCCAAATTTAGCACAGATAATAAGCAAGAGCCAGGAAGGAAATTCAGTCCCTATTAAATTTCAGACAGGCTTGTCCAAATTCTCTGAACAGTAGCTACTCCGTAGTAATTTTATTGAGAAGATGCATTTTAGGCAGTCTTAAGAAGATATTATATGCCTACTTAAATGAGAGACAGAGGTATTTAATAACAAGGAAATGGATCATAGTTGAAGAGAAAATTAGAGATGAATATTTACACTCATAAAAGTTATTCTCCTAATAACTACATAATTTAGTCGCTTTTCATTACTTTTCAAAATTAAAGTTTAATGGAATTTTTGGCATTATAATAATACTGCCTATAAAATAAGGATATGCTGGTTATAGAGAAGTTTCTAAGGGAAAGCATGGCACCCATGATTTCATTTATATAGGGAATTCCCAGAGGAGGAAATTGCTTTCTCCAATACAATACCTTTTAATGCAACGTATAGTGTTTCAAAGTTCCCAAGAGTACTGGGCCTTTCCTAGTGAGGGGATATTGGCCCAAACAGAGACCAGTGCCCCTCAACCCAAAAAAGAATTTGGATCCCATTTGTCTACGGGCCCCAGAAAACCCTTAAATTTTCTTTGACCTCACTCTGGTCTCAAATGGCTGCCTAAGGCTATACTCCACTCTACTGGCCTTTCCTTATCTGTTATTCTTATTCTTATGAACCTGCTCTCGCTTCTCCAAGGCCTTATCTAACCTTTTGATCCCCTAATGAAGAAGCCTAGTCTTTGATCCCACCTTTCAACCTCTTTTTTTCCAGTTCTTTGTTATCCTAATGAAGCCTAGCCCTTCATTGTCTATTCCTGGGTGACCCCATCCAGACACTCCATTCTCCCTAAACTCCTTCTCCAGTCACCCAAATTCCCTTCCCAGGCCCTCCTCTGGTCACCCAAAATTACTTGAGTGTATATAAGATCCATCCTGGCCCATATTTAAACACTGAGGTTTCCTCATGCCCACTCTTCTTTACGGGCATCACTAATGTTCAGTCAGATTCCTTAAGAGTCTGGCCTGTTCATTGGTAACAAAACACTGTCTTTGGCTGAAAGAAGACTTGAGTCAAACTCATTTGCACAGGACACATGTGTCATGTCGGGGTCCCAGCACCCCAAGAATCTGCACCTCATCACTAGGATCAATCACACAGTTGACCACATAGTCAATAAATACTTATTAAGCATCTGCTATATACCAGGCCCCGTGCTAAGTGCTGGGGACATAATTACAAAAAGAGAAAGACAATCTTTGCCCTCAAGGAGCTTGCCGTCTAATGAGGGAAGAAAACATTCAAAAGGAGCTGAAGAGTATGGTGCAGTGGGAGCCCAAGGGGACATGATAGCTGTTTTCAAACATTTGAAGATCTGCCACATGGAAGGGGGATTAGACTTGTTCTTCTTGGGTCCAAAGGGTATCACTTATGATAAGGGGTGGAAGTGGAAAAGAAGAAAACCTAAGATTGGAAGGGAGCCAATATATGATAGAAAAGAGACTTGAAAGTAGGTCTTCCTGCCTTCAAAACTGGTTCTCTATCCACTACACCACACAGCCTCTCATGATTTGGAACTCTTGAACTCTCTATAATGCTGCTGAGCTATGAATCATCAAGTGAGTTTGCAAATCGGATTGGAAGATTGCCCAGGAATTATACTCTGTGGCCTCAGTGTTGTATGGAGGGGACTGTGAGTTACTGCATTCCATGACAGTAGCATGCATCTCTGATCAGTCCTACTCCAATGTGGAAGTGCTTCAAATCTAGGTGACAAACTGTAGTTCTGTTGCCTGAACTTAATATAGAGAAGCCCATCACCATGTCAGCTTCCAATTAATAAACTGTTGTATTTACAATCAATGGAAGTCATTGACTAAGGTATGTAGGGATAATGACCAGTGTCAATAGAGATAATTAAGTTTTGCATACTTTGAAGTAATTTAGTAAGACCATCCCAAGAAAATAAAAAAAGTCTAATTTCATTATTAGGAATGGCTGAGGATTTATGTTGAAAATATAAAAAGAGAAATCACAAAATGTTTCTTGAAGAAGTTAGACTTAGTTGTTGTTACTGTTGTTCCTCATTCAGTTGTGAGCGACTCTTCATGACCCAATGGATTATAACACCCCAGGCCCTTCTATTCTCCACTATCTTCTGAAATCTGCCCAAGCTCATGTTTGTTGCTTCCATTACACTATCTATCCATCTCATCTTCTGTCATCCCCTTCTCCTTTGCCTTCAATCCTTCCCAACATCAGGTTTTTTTCCAATAAGTTCTGTCTTCTCATTATGTGGACATAAATTTCATCTTCATAAATTTGTCCTTCTAATGAGTAGTCTGAATTAATTTCTTTAAATATTGACTGATTTGATTTCCTTGCAGTCCAAGGGATTCTCAAAAGTCTTAGAATTAGTAAAATTTACTAATCTTCCTCCCATCATAATATTTTTATACTCAATACCAATAGCTTTAATTAAGCTTAAATTTATATAGTCTCTACAGATTATCTCCAATTAGTAAGGTCTAGGTTTGAATCCCATCTCTGATGGTTACTAGCCATGTGGCCATGGGAAAGTCACTTAACCTCTATGGATGTCAGTTTCTTCGTTTTTGACATGCATATAACAGTACCTGCAGTATTTACTTCATAGGATTGTTGTAAGGCTCCAGTGAAATAATGTATGTAAAGTAGTTTGCAAATTTAAAGTGCCATACAAATAAGTTATTATATTATTTTTTGTTTTTATTTTTTTCTTAATGCCATTTTCTGCTTGACATTTACTTTTGATTTCATCTGTTATTCATTCACACATGCATTTATTTACTAAATGCCCAATTTGCACACTGCTTGATATATTGAGTTATAATTTTGGAAACCTTATGATTCAAAGAATCATAAATTTTTAGTTGGAAAGAACACCAGAGGTCATTAAGTCCAAACCTTTCATTTTATAAGTGAAAAAACTGAATCCCAGAGAGGCAAAATGATTTGTTGTGATATTAGCAAAGTACTTACTTAGCACAGTGCTTGGCACATCGCAGATACCATATAAATGCTTATTCCCTTCCCTTTCTTTGTTCAAGGTTTCTGATGACTTCAAATTCAGTATTCTTTCAACTACACCATGCTGTGTCTCAATTCAATTCAATAAATATTTATTAAGTGTCTAAGATGAAGCATCTTCCTTTCTTCCATTCAACATCTCCCAAAGTATCCCATTCTACTTTTGGATAGTCTTAATTGTTAAGAATACTTTCCTTCAGCCTAGTCAAACTCTGACACTCTGCAACTCCCTTCATTGTTCATAATATTACTCTCTAGTGCCAGGAAAAAATAATGGAATTAGTTTTCTGCATGAAAGTCATTTAGATACTTGAGGAGCCTGGGTCTCCTACAAGTCCTTTCTTTTCTGGTTCCTTCAATTGCTCCTTTTATGCCATTGTTCAGGTGATGGTTCCACATCCACAGTGAAGCACTTAGAGCCAGAGGACCAATATATGCAATGTCTTTAATAAAACAACATACTCAGTAACCCCCAGGTAAAAACATTCCATAGGTATCAAAATCAGTTTATAAAAAGATAAAAAGTAGATGAGTAGACCTTCAAAGAGATTAAAATCAATCCTTCAGGAAGGTCCTTCAAGTCTAGGATTCTTCCAGATCTCTCTTTCTACATCCTTTGCCCCAGAAGCCTGCATCTAGACCACAGATCAATTAAGCAGGAGCCAAAGTCAACTCAAATTGCTCTGGGTCTGTTCCACAGGGTCTTAGCTCACAATACCCCTGGTTAATGTTATGGGAGTATGGGTTTTAACTCCTGGTGTCTCAGTTTCACTAGTGACCTAGCTCATAGAAGGCATGGTTCCCAGTCCTGTCACCATCTTGGTTATCCTCTTTAGTATGCAGTTCAACTTGCCAATGTCCTTCCTAAAATGAGTGGCCCAGAACTGAACACAGTGGTCCAGGTGCAGTTTGACAAGGCAGAATAAGATGGAGCTACCACTTCCCTTTTAAAATTGCTTTAGTATTTTTCACATCCATGTAATACTGTTGGCATGTGGTAAGTCTTCTCATGATTCTTATCCTATGGGATTCTCAATTTTTAAAGCAACTATTCTAAATATTTCAAGCCATCATGATATAAATTCATAGGTTTGTTTATTTGTTTGCATTATAATTATCAATTAAAAATCTCATAGATGCCACTTTTTCTTTTTTGGCTAGGCAATGGGGTTAAGTGACTTGCCCAGGGTCACACAGCTAGTAAGTATTATGTGTCTGAGGTCGGATTTGAACTCAAGTCCTCCTGACTCCCAAGGCTGGAGCGCTATTCACTGCACATCCTTGTTGCCCTTGACGTCACTTTTCTAATGAGATCATTAAAACTGCATGGTGGGAGCTATTTTTTTAAAGTTAATTTAAAAAAAAAACTTAAGAGCATCCTCAGAAAATGTCAGTGTCATGAAGATTTCCACATAAGTTAGAAAGCTCACACATTTTAGGGAAGTATGGAAGCCCTGAGTATATCTTCACCCTGATAAGATGCATCAGTAGGCAGTCAGCCCAATATTCCAAGGAGAGAAGGACTACCAGAGAATAGAGTTCAGGCAGGAGATGGGGAAGGAAACACCCATTACACCTTGTACTTCCCACTTCTAAGACTTGAACTCACTTTCTTACTCTAAATTGTTAAACTGTTCCTGATCTCAACTAGATGCCCACTTTAAATTTAGGGTTAAATAGGTACCACCTATTATTTTAGCCTAGCCCAGAAGATCTAAAGTCAGACAGTGAGAATTTTAATATGTGGGGAGTTTTTCTTCAGATGACTGAACACTACACAATGAATTTTTATTTTGGATAGGCAGTCTTATCAGGTGATGAGCCATATAAGCATATTTATAGTCTGATGAGACTTTGTGCTTTTATTCACTGCCAGACAAAAGTTATATAATCACAAAATCATTGAGTCTGATAGCAGGAAGGGCCCTCAGAGGCCTTCTATTTTAACTACTACCTAAGAAACAAAACCTCTCTACTACATAGCTGATAAGAGATCTTCTAGATTTTGCTCAAAGACCTCAAGAGAAAGATAACTTACTAGGTAGCCCCTTCCACCTTGGGGGATCTAGAAAGGTTAGGAAATGTTTCTTTATTAAAAGTCTATATTTTCTTCTTTTAAATTTCTATCCATTGTAACAAATGATAGATACTCTTGGGCCCCGGAAAAACAAGTCTAATCCCCCTTTGTTGTGGCAGATATTTAACTTCATTTATTTATTTGAAGACAGCTATCCTGCCCCTTGTAAGTCTTCTAAGAACCTCCCCTGGGCCACCTTCTCCCCCCAACACTCTTCAGCTCCCTTTGTATGCTATCTTCTCCCATTAAATGTAAACTCCTTGAGGGCAGGGATTCTTTCTCTCTCATTCTCTCCCCCCCTCCTTCCCTCTTTCTCTCTGTATCTGTATCCCCAGTATCTAGTATAGAGCTTGGCATATAGTAGGCACTTATAAATGTTTATTGACCAATTGATTTATCCCCAGGCTAAACATTTTTAGTTCTTTTTCACACACATATTATATATAAAACATATATACATTTATGGATGCATGCATGTATATCTGTTTATCTGTATATATGCACATATAATATAAAGTAATATAATACACATAATTATATGTAACACATGTACATACATGTAGAATATACATGTGTACATATACAGCTATATTCATATATATCTACAAACTATATATGTTATATATATGTGTGTGTGTATATATATCCTTCAAGAAATATACATAAATACACACATATAGCTTGCTTTTCTCAAGTTGTTCTTTCCCATTAAATTGTAAGCTCCTTGAGGAGAGAGACTGTTTTTTTGCCTCTTTTTGTATCCTCAGTGCTTAGCACAGTGCCTGAAACAGCAGGTACTTAATAAATTATGTATTTACACATATTTTTATATATGTGAGTGTGTGTGTATACACATACATACACACATACTTTATATATATGTGTTTATATATTATACATACTTGCAGTTTTGGGGATAAATTACATTTGGGCCATTGTATTCTGCTTGCAATGCTATATTATATAAAAGAGCATTGATAAGCCAGAGACTTTCTTTGACACCTATCCATATCTGTAGATATGTATGTATGTGTATATGTGTGTGTATATATACATATATACATCTATACATCTACATACATATAAATATATAAAATCTCAAAGCCTTTTCCAATCCTGACCACTTTCCTCTAGAAAGGTTTTCAGTTTATCAAAGTCATTTCTATTATATGGCACCCAAAACAGAACACAATTGTCTAAGTGTAATCTTAACCAGGGTTATAACTTTACTAGATGTAGATACTATGAATCTCTTAAAGTAGCCTAAAATTGCATTGGCACTTTTGACTATCATATCATATTGTTGATTCCTACTAAGCTTGAGATTAATTTAAAAACCTCAGACCTTTTGCAGGAGAATTGATTAGACTTACATTTGAGTAATTTTGGATACTTATACTACTTTTAAGCTACTTATATCCATTTCTCAACATCTAGTAAAAATAATTAAACCTGTGCTGTCTCAAGTTATTCAGAGAACTATACCTTAAAATCATTTGAAACACAAAATTTTAGAGCTAGATGGGACTTTAAAGATAACATGTACAAACCCTCACATTTGATGGAAGAGAAAACTGAGACCCAGAAAGAGACAGGATCTTATTCAAATTCAAACGCCATATTGGTTGTAGAGATAGGACAAGAACCCAGGTTTACAGATTCTGAGCCTAATGAATTCAGTCAAATAAGGAGAAAAGAATTAAGAAAGACTAAGGTTTATATACCTTTACATAGAAAAGGAGGCTCAACTAGAAATATGAATGTATATGTATATGTGTGTGTGCGCGCGCATATGCACATGTGTGTGTGCATGTGTGATTTGAAGCTCTGTATATTTTGACATACTGATTCCATATAAACAACTTAAAACACCCTAAAAAAGATTATGTGCTATTTTCAAGGGAAAAAAAAGTAAAAAGCTTGTATCCCCTGCCACCAGAAAAGCAGGGAGATGAAGACAGATTTTAGAGAAGGGTCTTGTGACAGTGAGAATCCATTAAGGGAAACAAATGGGCTAAGACCTGGGGCTTGTTAGAGGAAAAGAAATGGGGAATTCAGAAGATTCAGCAGACCCATGTTGCTATACCTTGACTAACTTGATTCATCTGAGAATCTTCCATTGAGTTTGAATGAAATTCTAAATTGGTGCTCATTTTAGAAGATTTTAGAACAAAATAAAAGTAGATAAGTACTTCTCTTTCCTATTTAGAATCTCTAAGTATATTGCAATTAACTTTGCTGTCTTCTCCAAATTGTGTTTCTTTCTGAGATCATTGATTTATGTCCTAATTACAATCTTTATTTCCATCCTTATTCCCCTTATTAATTTACCCATTTCTCTTTTGAATCTCTCTGGAAGTTCTAGTTGTTGATTCATTATTTTAGGGAGACCCATACACTTTGTTGTCTTATGTAGTGCCTATTTTGGAGCTACTCTCAGCTTCTACTTGAAAGCATCGATTGGGCCCCAGGATGTGACTAGTTATTTGTTCTAATAGATCCTGAGAGGTTGAAGGGTTGTTCTAATACTATATCTCATGAGCCTCCACCACTGTGCTTACCCCATTGATGATCAGTTTATATCAATTAATTATCCAGATCTAATTAGCTTTTAGAAATGGGTGTTTACTAGGATAGTGTAGTAGAACAGTTGGTTTAAAAAATTCTTTTCCCATAAGAAAAAAAAAATTATGATATATCCTCCCCTAAGTACATACAGAGTCAAAAAAAGGAGGCCCAAGATTACAACGTTCTTGTGGCGGAAGAGTGAACTGACAGCTCCTGATTATTGGAAGGAAGTTTTTTCCCCCTTGTGAAGTCTTCTTGATGTTCCCCTTATTCATGGTGTAGTTTTTTTGTTTTTGTTTTTGTTTGTTTTCTTGTTCGTTTTGCTGGGCTCCTTGTAAAGTGCTAAAATTGCATTTCCTCGGCATGTCTAGGTTGTCCTTGGCTCCTGAAACAATCACTACTGTCAGTCACTGCTGTTCCTGGGAGGCTGCCAGTATGCCCATGAAAACTTCACATTTTTTGACTGAATATCTCACAAAATTCATAAAGTTGAAATCTGGACAGGGGTGTGCATGTATATGGAGAGGGAAGGAGAGGCTGAATTCCTCCCCTCCTCTTAAGAAATTCCTCCTGAAGGAACATGGCTAGAATTGCCTTCTCCTCCAAGCTGCCAGACAGTCAAAGGCCTAGGTTCCCTGATAGATTCTTAATTTACACAAACCCTTTAATTGATTGATTGATTCAATATTGGTGCTCTCACTTACTAAAAGCACCTAGGGAAAAGTATTTTATTTGTTAATTTAGTTACTTTAAGTAAGGGCAGGGATTGATTGATTAATTGAATACCATTCAGACTTGCATTTCCCTCCCTTATAAGATGTTTTTAATTCATTCTTTGTTATATGATAATTCTTATTTAGTGCATTGTGACCTTTCCTGGTATCCCTATTGTTTTTCTTCTTGGGAAATACTCCTTATCTCCAAGTTTTCTATTGGCCTTTTTGATCTCTGACGTTTGCCTTATATTCTTTCTGTTATGGTGGAATTATGTCAGGCATGTGTATTTTCTGGTCCTTCTCCCAAACACAGACTCGATGTTTTCTCCTGCACCATCCATTAGGTTAGGGTGATTTCAAGTTAGGGTTTAGAAGAAGCTTTCTCTCTGCCTATTCTGAGTAAGCTCCACAGGGGTTGGCTAAAACTTGATTTAGAACTCTTATACTTTTCCATTAGCAGGCACATGTTATTGTCATTCCCATCCTCCCCCAATCAGAGCTGTTTACCCTCTCAAACAGGGTGAAATGGTCATGCATATGAAGTGATCTTTGGTTCACTGAGAATAATAGGGGAATAATAAGATTCACCTCAGATAGAACTCTAAAAGGAAAATAGTACGGTTTGGTGAGATGTAGGGTTTGCAGGAACTGGATTTGGGGTGAAGATGTGGGTTTCAAGTCTGTCCTGTCATTTCAGTTTAAAGAAGTGTGGAGATGTTTCATATCTTTTCTTCTTGCTATAACTTAAATATCTATATATCTAGAACATTATCTGTTGGTTTGAGGTGGTGGATCTAGGGAACAACACTAGGACCTGCCATCTTATGTCATATGACCTAATTTTTGTTGTTTTTTGTTTCACATTAGTTTATTGTCTTCCTGCCAGTTTCGTCTATAACTTTTTAGAAGAATATGGCTCAGATAAAAACTCATGTCAAAATTTCTGTTGATTTATTTTTATTTCCACTGTTTTTCATTTTTTTTAAAGTGAGACTACTTGTAATTTGCTTTAATCTTCTGAAGGGTATTATAATTGACTTTGTATTCTAAACTAGTATTGCTCTTGAATGAGAAAAGTGTCATAAGTCTTTTGGCCTCTTTATTGTAGCAACTGCTTTATGTATGTCAATATTTTACACAGTTCATATGTTAATGCAGTCACCAATGGGTTTAGTGCTCTAAAATAGATTTTCTATTTAAGGCTATTTGCTGAGTTTCAAAGTTTTCATGCTACTTTAGACTTTTGAATCCTATGGTTCATAGAAATGATACCAACAACTTATCTCTCCAGAATGGAGCTGCTTAGTAGCATCATGTATCTGGAACTTTTTACTCACATTTTGTACTGGTTCTAAGAAGTTTGTTATTTGGTTACCTAGTCCACAGAAGAAGGTGGAAGAGGGGCTGATACAAAGTATAGTAGTGATAAATGACAGCTATCAGCTTGATTAAAAAAAAATGGAAGAGATAGGAAATCTATAAAAACACACAAACTCAAAAATCACAGCATTCTGGGATGATTTAGTGAAGTAATGATTTAATATCCTATTATGCTAAGGCAAGAATGTAGTAATGCCTAGAATCCTCATATCTGAACTAGTGACAGGGCTACATAAAGTTAAAGGAAATAGAAGCAGGGATGTCTCATGATTCTTTCAGTTCGCATAGTTTAAGCCCGTGGAAAAGAACAGTCTATAGACAGCATCTTGTATAACCCAAATCAACATAACCTCTCACCTTCCCAAACACCTTCAAAGATGTATATAAATCCCCAATTTTGGACTTTCTTCCCTTCTCAGTCTAATTAGACATCTTGGAAGGAAGGGCGAGAGAGAGAGAAAAGAAGAGGAGGGGAGAGGAGAGAAGAGGAGAGGAGAGGAGAAGAAGGGAGAGGAGGGAACAGGAGGGGATAGGAGAGGAGAGGAGAGGAAAGGAGAGGAGAGGAAAGGAGAGGAGAGGAGAGGAGAGGAGAGGAGAGGAGAGGAGAGGAGAGGAGAGGAGAAAGGGAGGGTATATAGTTTGATAAGAATATATATCCATAGGGGCAGCCAGGTGGCACAGTGGATAGAGTACCAGGCCTGGAGTCAGGAGGAACTGAGTTCAAATCCAGCCTCAGACCAAACACTTGACACTTACTAGCTGTATGACCCTGGGCAAGTCACTTAACCCTGATTGCCTCACACCTCCCCCAAAAAATATATCCATGTATTTATATATATACATACATATATGCACACACAAACATATATATATATACTCACGTATATATACACATACAAACATACACACTTATGTTTGTGAATTAAATGACATTGCCACATACTACAGGCTTTTATCCCATTTCTTATAGTTAACATATTTAAAATCCTTAGGCTTTAGGACATGTCATGAATGCCCCATTTCAGGAGAAAACTTTGTTGTTTTTTTTTTTTAAGTTACATTTCAGTTTTAACTTAAAATGTTTATCATTCTCTCCTGGTTCAGCAAAGATCGGTAATATTAGCTATATAGCATGCCTATCAATTCTCTGTCCTTCATACTTTTATTTTCCTTTGGAAGGACTCCAGCCAACTTTTGTGTCAAACAGTAATCTTTGGAAACTGTACTCTCTGGATGCAGAAATAAAGGAGGTCATCTCTGTCAAGTATTAAAAAAAAAATCTGCAAGAAATCAAGCAAAGCTTCAAGAAGTAGAGATGCAAAAGGCCGTATTGATTTCAGGAAAATACCTTTCTTGACATAACAAATATTTTTTTTTAACTATTTGACACCAATGAGTAACAATTCCAGATGAGTATTTACACATACCTCAAATATCTTGAAACACCTAAAATATTTTTAATAGCACTATGAAATTAAAAAAAAAACTTTGCCACTACTACATTTTAGCTTTTATTAAACATATATAGTAGATAATACATGTATGTGTACATACATATATACAAATGTATTTATATTCATGCATATGTACATATATAATATGTATATATCTGTATATGAATATCAGCTGACTTTAGCCATTTAGTCTTATTCTGTTAAGGAGTTAATTATTTGGGTGCGATTCAGAACTATTCCAAAGCTGTTTAATAATAATAATAATAATAATAATGATAATAATGAATACTTCCTCAAATCTTAGGAGCTTTCTTTCCCTAATCTAGTTTATAGGGACTATGCCAATTATCTCAATAATATAATCAGGTACTGTTAACCCTTTTTTGTCAAGATTTTCATACTTTTAGCATGGTATCTATTTTTAATGTTTGAAATGCTCAGATTCTTCCAAAATATTTGCATTTTCACAGATAGAAGAATGAGTATGAAGAGAGCAACAATGCTATTATCTAACTATTTTTTGGCTCCAAAAATTTCCCATGCCAGTGAAACCACAGTCTGACCCTGCAATGTGAAACCCATCAAGCTAGGCTCAAGGGATACAAAGATTTTTTTTTTCTAATGGCAAATTCCTTGCTATCAAGGAGATTATATTTTTATCTATCATGAAATTACTGCCACAGAGTCAGATTAATGACTTAGGGTATTTTATCTGGGAGAATACATTTAAAATGCTAGTATTACCTAAGTATAAGCAGGAGTATCATATTAAACTCAGTCTAATAGTCATATTCATGTACTCTTGTTGAAGCTATGAATTGTTCCATATATTCTGGAATGCAGTGTGGAAATATGCCCTCTAAGTTACTAAACTGTATACTCTTCTACCCAGAAATATCACAAAAAGGCCTATACTCTAAAGAGAATAAAAAAAGACCAAATGTACTCACATGTATATAGCATCTATTTTTGTAGTGGCAAATAACTGGTGACTAAGTGGTATTGGGAAACAGCTAAACATATTAGAGTACATAAATGTAATGGAAAACCATTGTACTGTAAGAAATAATAAAAGGGCTAAACTGAGAGAAACTGGGGAAGACTGGCATGAAATTATATAGAATGAAATGGGCAGAACCAAGAGAATAACTTATACAACAACAACTTTGAGATACTTAAGAATTCAGATGAATGTAATGACCAATCATGATTCCAGAGGACCACTGATGGAACGAACATGCAACTCATCTCCTGACAGAAAGATGACAAATTCAAGGTACAGAATGAGATATACATTTTTAGAAATGCCTAGTCTGCAAAATTTTGGAGAGTGATACATTTTTATTATAATGGTTTTGTTTTTCCATTTTTCAGTTGGAGGATTAGGAATGAGAGAAAACAAATGCTTACAAATGGAAGGGGAAAAAAAAGCTAGGGTCAAAGAGCACTGGGAATGGGACTTAGAGAATAATGTAAATATGTAAGAGGGTAATGCTAAAGAAAGACTACCTACATCACATTTTTCTTTGGTATATAGCCAGGTACATGAAGTAAGCCCCGGGGGGGGGGGGGGGGATACTGTATACACAACTGCATTTTCTTATATAGTCAATAGATGGCGATAAAGTTTCAGAATACATTTTCACCCCCTTCTATTGCCTACTCAATATACTGTAGTAAGGCATGTTTTCTGAAGTGTAAGATAACCTTTAATTAGAAGCTAATGACTTCTGTAAACTCTATTAACTATTTTGATGTAGGTAATAAAAATTACTTAAACACTAAACTCTATTACTCTCTATTGGTAATATGGATTATGATATCTATCTTCCCATTAGATTAATAATATCCCACCTTAACTCAAAGCCAAGAGTAGTCAACATAGGCAGCCACTTCCCTGTGTAATTCAAAGGATGTTTTTCAAGGCTCTTGCCTGAAAGTTCATTGTTCTCTAACTGCCATACAATGACCACAATTAATAATCCCTGTCATTTCTTCAGTTTCTGAAGTCTCTGAAATTTCAAGAGTCCTTTCATAAGAATGAAGAGTTGACATAGTCTGAATAGCTGGCAGTTGATAGAGATAACTCCTAAAAGAATGATATCCTATATAAAAGGAAGATGGGAAGAGGAAGATAATTGGTAAAAAGGGAAGTGGGAAGGCTTCAAAGATAAATGTTCCTTACTTTAAAATTGTACAAATGGTTGACTTGCTCTGAAAAATTCAGAAATAAGGCATTAATACAGTAAATGATAAAAAGTTTGTCCCTCTACTTAAGATGAAAATATAAATGGCATCATGAAAATATCAAAACAAGATAACTAATAATTTATTTTCAAATAGAATATACAAGGAAGTTTCCGATGCAGGTAAAATACATGACTGAGGTTAAATTAAAATTATGAATATGAAGGAAAATTAATGAAAAATATTGCATTAGCAGTCAAAAATAAAGGAAGAAAACCGGTGAGAGTGATGTTATTGAAATGAAAACCATGCTTATAAACTTTCTAATAACAACTAAGGTTTTGTTTTCTGCATTTGTTTTTTTTTTTAACATTGAAGACTAAATTTGAGTTTTAAATTTACAACAATTTTTTTCCGTTGGAAAAATCACATGCAGATTTTGCAGCACATAGAGTATATTGAGTGTAGCACTCCCCCCTTTGGCACTCACAGCCTTTTTAGGTTAATTTCAAGGGCAGGGATGTTAATACATAGGGTTTAAGTAGGTACCCCTTCCTTCAAAGGTGTGCTTCCCTTATCAACTGGCCACTAGATCCAATAAGCTCTGAGAAAAGCCATTTACTAAGATGGCAGAGTAAGAACATAGCTGCAAAATATTTTCCCTCCATAAATCTGTAGTGTGCTCACCTGCCAAATGCATACAGCATTTTTGGGAAGAGTAGGCAAAAACCTAGAGTACAATGGCAGTGGGGCACACCTGTAGGGAACACATGTGTTCAAGGTAATTCACAACTACGGTACCACAAGGCTCAAAGTCCTTTCTCCTTTTGAGAAATACTCACAAAACTCCAACTCTTCATGGCTGGGGCTGGTTCTCTGAGTCCACAGCTAGCTTTCTTTTTTACTGCCAGAAGTTTAGCTCCTTAAACCTGCTTCCAACTTTGATCAACTAACTGATGCTCTCTATTCACGTCTGTTTACAGTATTAACTACTTTTTTGGGACTTCTGCCTATGTTACCTAAACTCATAAACTTTTGAATTGCTAAGTGTTGTGTCTTCTTCTCAGTGAGTACCTCTATTGCCATATGTCATTGGCTTGTGGACAGTAGAGAAAATGCCTTCTCCCCCAGGAAGGGAAGATCTGACTCTTATAAATTCACTCAAACTGCCTAACTCTCAACTATTTGAAGCTCCCAGTGGCTAAACCAGGGGAACCTGTGGCCTTGAGGCCACATGTGGCCCTTTAGGTCCTCAAATGCTGCCCTTTGACTGAATTGAAAGTCATATATTTTCCTTTATTAGATGCCATCAATTAAAGGCTACAGGTTGGGTATGTTATAGGGAGATTCCTTTTCAGATTGGGGTTAGACTATATGGCTACTGAAATCTTCTCCATCTCTGAAATTCTGTACTTCTAAAATCAATGGATATTTACCGATGAATCATAGAAACTACTACTCAAAATAATACATAATACTGCCTATGTCCAAGACATTGTTACATGTGCTGGAAGGAATAAGCAGGAGCAGAAGAATTTTTAAGAAAATGTGTTGTAGTTCTCAACAATATGTTTATTTGGGCAGATAATAAAAATGCATTCATGTAGTATTTTAAGGTTTGTAAAAAACTTTTTGTATAATGACCCTGTGAGTTAATTGCCAGGAGTACTATTTTTCTTGTTTTACAGATATGGAAACTGAGAGTTAAAAAGGTTATGTAACTTATTCAACCCAACTAGTTCTTTCTCCTCCTCCTTCTTCTCCTTCTTCTTCTCCTCCTTTTCCTCCCCTCTCCTGTTTGATCACTTCTCAGTCTCCGTGCCTTGACTTGATAATGTGTACAAATTATGGAGATATTCCAAGACTCTGTACAAGGTCTCCACTCTATGTTACTAAATTCCTGGTTTTTGATGAGCTTACCACTCTCCATCTAGTCACCAAGGTTTGTAGTCTTGGATTTATCTTTGACTCTTCATTCTCCTTCCACCATTCTTCCAATATTCAATCCTTTCCTTAGTAGTATAAAGTCTATCTCCATAATATCTTTCATATTCATTCACCTATTCCCATTCATTCATCCACATGTCTAGTGCAGGTCCTCATAAACTTTTGCTTGAACTATATGAATAACTTCTTAATTGGGCCCCCTTCCTCAAGCCCCTCTTTATTTCAGTCTATCATTTGCACAAGCACCGGAGTGTTTTTCCTACAGTGCAGTTCTGACCATTTTACTTCCCTATTCAATAAACTCCAGTGGTTCCATATCACTTCTTGGATCAAAAATAAACTCTTTACAACCTGACCCTAAACTACCTTTCTAGTACTATTATACATCCGTCCCTTTAATCCACACTATGGTTCAGCCAAACTGCCTTTTTTTTTTTACTGTACTGTACTGTTCATGACATTCCATCTCTCAATTCTTTACCTTTACACTGACTGTTTCCAATGTGCAGAATGCATTCCTTCCTCATTTTCACATCTTAGAAGCCCTAGTTTTCATAAAGGCTCAGGTGAAGCATACCTCCCACATGAAATATTTCCTGATCCTTTCAGCTACTGACTTCTTTCTTGCAAACTTATCTTACATCTATTTTTTTTATATGTAACAAATGTGAACATGATGTCTTTCCCATTAGAGGGAGAGACTGCTCCTTGAGAACAGGAACTATTTCATTTTTTTTCCTTTGTATCTTCAGTGCCTAGTGCATAGTAGGTATTTAATAAGTATTTGTTTACTGATTGATATAGAACAGAATGTCTTGATTTTCCTTTCTGAGTTTTGAAGGACAAAATTATCATTAAAACACATAAAAATTGGCAGAGAACAAGCTCCAGCAGATGTCTGGATCACTGAAGTTCCCCATGACTACTATATCATGTCTTTGTGCCAATATCCTCTTTTTTTTTCCAGGTGGTATGCAGCTTACTCTGATGACATTCATTTCTGTTTACAATTCCTTTGATCTTCTCCCAAATGGTGTTTTCCATTGTTCTTCCCAATATTTCTTGGATTTCCTCACATGAGATTATATTTTAATATATATTTACCTCACTCCCTTTTATCTATTATTTTCCTGCACATTTATCCTTATTTAATTCTATTTATTAAATTCAGTCCATATTTTTAATTTCTCTACATATTTTTAGCAAGTGGCCAACTCTAATCTACATAATATACAATAGTTCTCTCCACACCTGAATTTCCATCTGGTATTTGGTCTAACCTTGTCATCTGCCTAAAGAAACCACCCCAATCATGTACTTCCTTTTGTAGTCCCCAGCAAAGAATACCATCCTGTGGCCAGAACATTCTAGGTGGACATTTGATCTACCTACCTCTGCCATAGTAACTCATTGGAAGCCCATCTCTAGCCAATTAATAATACAAAAGACTACCTGATTAACATATAATGATCCACCTATCTGTTATATGATCAAGGCAACAATGACTAAATTGTTCCCTATAATTTACAAGCCCATTTCTCAGCAGTGAAGCTCAAGTAATAGGAAGTAGGTGAGCCTGTTTGGCACAGAGGGTTTCTGTAGAGAGCACTGGGTGTCAGGAAGGTTGGGACTAGGTTGTGGAAAGCTTTGGATGCCAGAATAAGTATTTTGGATTTTATTAAATAGTAAAGGGGTCTCTAAACTTATTTGAACAGAGAATTAATGAAATGAAATCAGTATTTTTGGGAAGACTTGTCGAGGTGTAGAGTATAATGGATGAATTGAAAGGAGGAAAGAACGAAGTTAGGGAGACCAACTGGAGGAACACTGCAGTGGTCTAGATTTGAAGTGGTATTTTCTCACTAGGTAATGGCAGTAGGAGGGAAAGACAACAGCATGACTAAGGGAAGATAGGCAAGACCTAATTGCATTTTCTATAGGGATAGAGGCAGCATAAAGAGGTGGGTTTGACAGCAGTCATTATTGACCTTTAAAGAAACAATATAACAAAATTTGGGCATTAGATTTAGGGAGTAGGTGGTGAGAAAGTTGAGTTCACTGACAAATAGTCTATAGATTCTGTTCTCTTCCCCTTTGTGAAAGCCAGGGCAACATTTGCCCTTATCTAATCATCCTCCCATAAGACCATTGTTCTTGTTCTTTCAAATATCATTGACTGTGGCTCAGGAAGCATATCTCTCAGTCATTTAAGTACCCAAGGATGTGGTTCACCTGGGCTGGGGTATTTAAATTCATCAAGGGCAGCTAGGAAATCTCTTAATATCACCTTTGTTATTTTGGATATCAACTATGTATTTTTTGTCATTCATTTCCATAGTACAGGTCAGTTTAGCAACAGAGCAAGCAGGCAGGAAGAGGATTATTAGAGAAAATCTAACATTTGTTTTTGTTTTTTTTTAAATCAATTGCATTAGAACAGAATGGAGGTGATATTGTTTTAAATCATGTGGAAAAAAAAGAAATGGCGGATCTAATGACCTATTAGTTTAACACATATTACCATGGTAATGTAGTAGATTAAAAGGAATGGCATTGGGAACTCAAAGAGAGTGAAATGCTGGGGAACCAACAAAGGTAAACAAAAAGATCACTAAGGAGCAGTGTAGCAGTGCAAGTTTTCAGTTGAAGCTGGACAGCATGAAATTTTAGTGGGTCAAATCAGCAAATCAGTTGAGCATAACCTATAGTTCAGAAACAAAATTTTGTAAGATAAATAGGTGAGGCTTGAAGATTTACCCAGAAAGCCTTGTAAGGCCAAAGGATTGATGGAATTGAATGAGAGGAGCACCTGGTTGGAAGACTGTAGCACTCAGGCAGCTTAGGAAAATCAAATATTAACAAGGGGGTGGGAGTGGGGCAAGGTAAAGGCATAGATGAAATCAGATGGGACAAGTAGCTAGTGGTCTGTCAAGTGAAAAAGAACAGTCCGTTCACAAAGTGTTCGATATCTTTTGAAGTTTATGACCCAGCTGGAGCAAGCGTACCAAGGTTCTAGTCCTGGGTCTCTCAAGAACAAGCTGTATAACTTTGGATAATTCACTTACCCTCATTTTTCTTCAGTTTTTTTTAATCTTTAAGGTCTCTGCCAGTTCTAAAATTGTATTCTTACTTTAACTCCTATGGGTGTTAAGGACTTCTTTATCTCTTTATTTTTCTTACTACCTATAATGGTTTGGTGGGGCTTCTAGACAGCACAGTAGATAGAGTGCTGGGCCTGAAATCAGGAAGATTCATCTTCTTGAGTTCAGATCTGGCCTCAGACGCTTACTAGCTATGTGACCCTGGACAAATCACTTAACCCTGTTTGCCTCAGTTTCCTCATTCACAAAAAGAGCTGGAGAAGGAAATGGCGAACCACTCCAGTATCTTTGCTAAGAAAACCCCAAATGGGGTTACAAAGAGTAGGACATGACTGAAAAATGACAACAAACAACAGTGTGTCACATTTAGTAAGTACTAAATAAATGTTAATTCAGTTTGTGATATGGAAGAAAAAGATTGTATCACCTCTGTTTTAGAGGAGACTGTGTGATGTAGTTGGAGCACTGAACCAAATTTCTGAAGACTTCAGTTTTTTTTCCTAAAACTTCCACTTACCAAACCTGTGAACCTTGACCTTAAGCAAAAAACTCATAGTATGACAAATCTACACATAAAAACATCTTCAAAGTCATTGACAACTCATTTTATTTGGAAGAAACTAAGGCTCAGAAAGGCCATGTTCTTGAACTTAGGTATCATAGGTAGTTAAGTGTCAGAACTGGTACTTAAATCCAAATCTTGTGACTCCCAACCCTCTCAACATTGCACTGCTCTGACTCCAACTGAAATTGTCTGTACCTCTGTTTGTTCCCTTGCAAGTGATGCCTATGAGCTGAATTATTTCTGTGGTCCCATATTCATCTAACATTCTGTTAGAAATAGTACTTTGTGAACCTCTCAGAGAGCCACGATTGAAACTAATGAGAAACTTCTCTGACCCGCACATTTGCTCACATTCTAGCTGTGCCAAATGCACAGGTGGTTTGCTTTAAAGATAATTTGGTCTTTTAAAAAGTGGAGAAAATGAAGGATATTACTTTTTTCTCTAGACATGATCCTTACCAACCAGAAATGAGTTGTTGAAGCAGAGACACTGGGAATTTTGGTGGTGAGCAAGAGGTGGGGAGAAGGGAGTGACCATTCCATGTTATCATTTGTGGTGGAGGCTTGGGAAACCAGACATAGCCTGACATGGACACTAGATCTTAAGACAACAGATTTCAAAGTGTTCAGAAATACAGATATGTAAGATCCCATGGTCTGATTCCACAGAGGAAGTCTGCCCAGGAGGGATGAAAGTCTCAAAAATGAAATTTGGAAATACAAATAAATCATTCTCATGAAGCAGAAAAGGGTGAATGGTCTAGACTAGCATGTAGACCCATCATCAACAGATCATAGAAGTAAAACTGGAAGGGTCTAATAATCACTTTATAGATGAGAAATCTGAAGAGCAAAGGGGTTAAGTGACTTCCCTAAGATCAACCATCAAGGACAGAGAAGAGGCAGGATGGAGAGGAAAGAAACATTTATATGATGCCTACTATGTGCCAGGCAGTTTGCCAAGTTCCTTACAAACATCTCACTTGATAAACACGGCAACCCTGAAAAGTAGGTGTTATTATTATTCCCATTTTACAGTTGAGGAAACTGAGGCTAACAATGACTTGTCCAAGGTCACATAGCTATTAAGTGTCTGAGGCCAAATTTAATCTAAGGTCTCTCTGACCCCAGGACCAGAGCTCTACCCACTGTACCCTCTAGCTGCCTGTAACAACCCATAAATGACATATTTAACAAATTTCCAGATGAGAGAATTCTGAGTGTGATAGCTAACACACTGGATAGAAAAGCCTGGATCCCAAGATACAGGCTAGAATGTTAGATTGAATCTGGTAAGATTAAGTTTCTAAGTTACAGAGGGTTTGCTATCTGTGTCAGTGGAATAAGTACTCAGATTCATGAAAATATGGATCCATAAAATCCTGAAGTATAGCAGTATTTGATAGATAGATAGATGTGTATCCATAAATACCTACATATACATATATACATACAATTATATATAAGCTTCATGTTTTAAAACATATACACACATAAACTTTTATTTACAAAGCATTCATCATAAGTATCCATGCAGAAAGTAAACTAAAAAAAGTTAACAGATTTTTTTATTTATTTAAGAAAGAGTGATTTGTAATCTTATATTTACTTCAAAGTCAAAGTTCAGTAACAGTATATTCAATATGTTGAATTTAAGATTTCTAGAATGTGTCTAAGATATATCTCACTCTAGAATGTTAAAAATTTTCCATTCTTCAGCTGTCATAAGAATATACGAAATACTCCAAGTTTTAGCACAAACAAAAAAAAGAACATTTTTAAAGATAAGAGAAATCCAAGTTTAACTTTAAAGTTTGATCTTATGTGTTTTCCCTCACACTTTGCAAGAAAAATGATACAAATAAATAAAATGATACAAATAAAATTTTGTTTAAGGACTTGTACTATATTCAGGTTAAAATTAAAATTATTCAAAAATGGTTTCCATCTTCTCAAAATTTAAAAAAGAAAAGCAGGTTCATTCCATGAGGGTATCTGGACAAAGATAATGGTAAAATGGGAAAATCTGAAGTAGTGACCTTGCTAGCTTTTCTGTTGCAAATAATGGAGGTGAAAGGTGGGCTTGGAGTCAGTTTAGATTGCCTTGATAGTGATAAACAAAACAAAACAAAACAAACAAAAAACAAAAGAAAAACAAAACAAAACAAAACCCCAAACAACTAATTTATAGGAAAATAATGCCATATCAGGCCAATCTAACTGATTCTACATTTCCTTGATCTACTAGTCTATCAAAAGGGAAATTAGGTTAAGTTAGTATAAACTTTACTTGATGAATCCATGTCAACTCTGTGATCATAACTTCTTTTTATATTTATCCCAAAACAATCACTTAAAATAGGGACAATGTGAGTTGACAAAGTGTCTTCTGAAAAATGTCAGTTCTTTAGTTGACTCCAAGCTTAATATGGATCAGCAGTTTAATAAAAAAAAAATTCAAAAGACTGATGGAATCATTGAAAATATTCAACAGAAGCATAGTACACAGAATGAGTAAGGCAATAGTCTTGTAGTACTCTGAACTCCTGTCAGATCACATTTGGAGGATGGTCCTGAGTTCCGGGTACCACATTTTGCAAAGAACATTGACAAGCCAGAGGGGATTCAGAAGAGGAAAATCAGAATGGTTAAAGTCCCAAGAGCAAAGTAAAATCAGTTGTAGGAACTGGATGTGTTTAACCTGAAGAAGATGAAGGGGATACAATAGTGATGTTCCATATTGGGGGAGGAATTAGGTTTGTTCTGTTTGGACACAGAAGTTAGAACTGGGAAGAATGAATGGAAACTATAGAGAAGCAGATTTAATTTTTGTATTAGGAAATATTTCCTAGTGATTGGAGCAAAAAAAAAAAAAAGAATGGGCTGCTTTGGGAAATTGTGGGCTTCCCCCTCACTCAATGTGCTTAAGCAAATCTGAATGATCACTTGTTGGGAATGTTGTTGAGCAAATTCTTGTTTAGGCACAGATCAGTCTAGAAAGTCTCCAACACCCTTTCTGGTGCTAAAGGCTGGGATGCAGAGCAAACAATTCTTCCCCAAACCTCCATTTAAGAGGGCTCACAGATCAGCCAACTCTATTTCTCACCAGCTGCAATCCTTAGGGTGCAATCCTCCACCATAACCCTGCCTCCAGGTACCTTCTCTTCCTCCCCCACCCCCACCCCTTGCTTTTAAATTTTCTTTCATGTATTTTCTCTCTTAGATTGTAAGCTCCATGTGGGTAAGGGACTGTCTTTCTTTTTTTCTTATCTGTATCCCAGAATATAGCATTAGCTACTTGGCACATAATAGGCACTCAATAAATGTTTATTTACTGACTGGTTAGGTTATATTTATCCAAGTTTACCATTTTTTAAATTAAAATTGACAAAATTTTAAAATATCACTTTATTAACTCTTTTGAAAAGAATAATAATAATAAATCTATCACATGTTAACATAAATGACATTTTGTGAAAAAAGCTATATTTATTTTTCTTTGTAAATACCTTTAATATCTGGCTTAATAGAATATAGTTGGATTCTAATATCTGCTTCTTCAGTTTTGAAATGTAGTTTTAATTGAAGCATTGTAGCCTCATGCAGATAAATAGTTGGAAATGGGGAGAATATTTTAATAGGCAAATAAAATGTTAGTATTATTATGAAAATAGTTTTGACCTTATGGATCCCTTGAAAGAGGCTCAGAAGACTCTAGGGGTCCTTGGACCATACTTTGAGAACCGTTTACCTTGAGGCTTGGTATAACCTCAAGTTTATTATCCTAGACATTGCTATATAATGGAAAGAGCACTGATTTGATGTCATAGGACCTAGGTTCAAATCCTGGCACTGATGATTACTACCTGTGTGAACCTGGACAATTCACTTAACCTCCTTGGGCTTCAATTTCCTAATTTGTCAAATGAGGGGATTGTTCTAGGTGGCCTATAAGGTTGCTTTCAGCTCCATATCTATGTCTTATGATCCATGATCTATGACTCTTTCCTTCAGGGCTAAGGCTCCTGGTTTTGTACTTGCTAGAGGACATGGATTTAAACAGCTCCTGCCACTGGTTACAGCTTTGGCCACAGGTTTCCTGAGTTATTTAGGCAATTAATATCTCTTGAAGCCTAAGTATTCCTTCTATAAAATCACAGGCTCAAAGATTTAGAGTTAGAGTGAACTTTAGTGATAGAGTCAAACTTCTTCATTTTACATTTAGGAAAGTAAAGCTGAT
Organism: Vombatus ursinus; assembly: GCF_900497805.2. Lineage (NCBI taxonomy): Eukaryota > Metazoa > Chordata > Mammalia > Diprotodontia > Vombatidae > Vombatus > Vombatus ursinus. The sequence goes on along the minus strand of NW_020954590.1, from coordinate 14,779,887 downwards.
AGGGAAGTGATGTGACTTACCCAAGTAACAGAACAAATAAACAAGAGTCAGAATTCAAACACAGGTCATCTGTCTCTAAATCTAACGTTCTTTCCTCTGTACCACAGAATTGCTTCTCTTCTGGGATTGCTGATATCAGCCAGGGAGCCCGTGCTCTCTGAGCAACATGTTTTTAATGGGATGCTTATCCCTAATACCTTAGCTTTAATGGGAGTCTCAGGAAGAGTATTTGTCTATACATACATATATGTGTCTATATATACCTATATACATGTATCACATATATGTGTATATTATATACATACATCCAAATGTGTATTTATGTAATTATATATCATATATTTATATACCAATATTTCATATATCCATATATATTTATTTACACATCCCATTAAATTTAGTATATTCCATTATATTATATATATCCCATTATATCCTATTAATATTTATGCATAGGAGGAATGAAGAAAAGGGGAGAGAGAGAGACAGAAAGAAAAAGAGAGAGAGAGAAGAAGAGGAGTAGGAGGAGGAAGGGAGAGGGAGAGAGAGAGAGAGAGATTGAGAATGTGGGCTCTCCCATCATCTGTGTAAACATAGTCTTACATCATGGTATTTTCCTGGTAATAAGGATTAGCGCTTTTTTTTTATGTTGCTACCATGGCAACCTGTTACCATTGTGGGGAAAAACTTGGCTTCTACTCTTCCTTTATTTTTGGTAGGGAAACTATATTCTATAATTCCAACATCTCATGCCTTCCAGTGTTAGGGCTCTCATAGTCTAGATTCCTTTTCTGACTAAACCAGCTTATTTTTATCTGAAGCAGAAGCCAAACCCCTTTTGGACAACGTTAAATTGAACCTGCGCACAACTCAGAAAAGTTCTTAAGTAGCTAGAGCATCATAAGTTTCTCAGCAAGCCAGAAGGTAGAGGCATTTGGGCAAAGACCCAACTGCCCCCTGACTGGGTGAACTCTGGCTATCTGTAAGTTAATCTTCAGAAGTTTATTGAGCACATTTAAAGCTAGGTTTACTTTCACACTCTATTGAATGCTGCTGGTCCAGGGTATTTCTATAGTGAAATTATCTTCTGACATGCCTGAATCAGGATTTTATTAACTTCCTGGGATATGGCCATTTCCAAAGCTTCATCCCAATCTCATTGATATCACAGTGGCAATAGATCAGCTATCCTATCAAACTAATTGAATGTTAATTCATTCAAAATGATAAAAATTAGCAACAAAATAAATCTATCATTTAACTATCGTAATAATAGCATTTATATCGAACTTTAAAGTCTGCAAAATACTTTACAAATATTACCTCATTTTATCTTCACAATAACCATGTGAGGCAGGTGGTATTATTATCCCTATTTCAGAGATAAAGAAATTGAGGTAGAAAGTGGTCAATTGACTTGCCCAGTATTATATTTAAATATCTGAAGCTGGATTTGAACTCAGGTCTTCCCAACTTCTTGTCCAGTGCACTATTCACTGCACTAACTACCTACCTTTGCAGATAAATGCAGGTTGGAAACTTGGGGATAAAAAAACCTTTTAAGATCATCTTTAAATGGACACCTGCCTTTCAGGTTAATTGTGTTATATCAAGTCAAGGACCTCAGACCTTGTTATTGTTAGTATTATAACTTCCTCCACCAACACTGATTGCAACCTGCTTGTAATGACCAGTCAGTTTTCTAAGTTCAGGGTCATACCAAGTGTTAATTAATAGGGTTAGCAAAGAGGTGGCAAATATAGTTAAGTGACTTGTCCAGGGTCACAAATCTAGTACATGTCAGAGATGAGATTGGCACCAAGGTCTTTCTTACTCCAAGGTCAGCAACTTATTTGATGTGCCAAACTGCCACTGTGTTATACCAAGCTGTTTTTCTGTATATGATTTTTTCCAAAGCTTTTCCACTCTCTTTACATCCTTCAATACAGCCTTCCTTCTTTCTATAAAATCAGCAAATAACCTCACCTCAGACTTTCCTGAGAAAATGAAAAGTCATTAGATGTGAGCTCCCTCTCTTCCTATACAACAAAATCAAAGGACAAGCCATAATCCACAATATAGTTACATCTGTGTAACAATGAACCATATAATTTATTTAACAGGAATGTGTTGAGCATCTACATATACTCAGCATATGCCAAGATCTAGGGCAGATATAAAAGAAGCTGAGGTATTATATCATGTTACTTAGTATTACATGGAAAGACCCTGCAAACTCCCTATAGCATTATTCATCACAGAACTGGTCAGTGTGCTGTCTATCAGAACCCCATACAAGCTGATTTAATTACTCTAATAATGAAAGAACCCTTTTATAGGGCACCTTAATGTATAAGGTGTGAAAACCATACAGATCTACAGGATAGGTTTACAACAATACTTAAAATCTTGTAAATTTTCCAAGTGGTTTGGGAAAAAAAACACTCAAAACATTAAATATGCAAAAATATCTTATTTAAGTGATTATGTGTTTTGCCTTCACAGAACTCATGCCCACTTTATTCTCTGAAACTTTAAAATAGCTTCTGCATACGATCTAATCAACAATCATTTAGAATCTTTTAAAAGTCCCAAGCTACATCCCATTTAAATGCTTTTATTAATTCACTAGTCTAAAACCATCAGTGTCTGAAATGATTATGGAAGTTTCCAATGTTACTAATTTAAAATTAGTAAGTATTTTAAGTATTGAGAGAGGAAGACATAGGTTTAATCTATGATTTAAGTGCTTTACTAGGCACTGTTGATACCCAACCAGTGGCATAGATCTCAATCCATCAGCAACCTGCAGAGGCTATGTTTTATATGTGTGTGTGTGTTTATGCACACATACACAAATAAATATGTTTATATATAGATATGTCATGTAGAAATATGCAGTGCACATGTATGTTTATATGTATGCATACATATTTAACACATGTGTGTACATATACATATACATATATAATCTCTGTAAGTACACTCCAATGGAGTTGTGATCTCATCAATGTGAGTATTCTCTCCAACAATACAAATCCCAAACCATCTACATGTACCAGTCCTGCACAACCCTAACCCATGTGCTACAACAAGTTCATCTCTGAGGCTCACCCAATGTGCCGCAAACTTTTCTTGACAACATAATGATACCAATGAAGTACATAGCCTCTCTTTTTACACATCTTTTACTTTTGCCACTTGATCAACCTATAATTTTTTTGGATTGCATATTTCTTTAATTACATTCTTTGTACTGCTTGTCCTTCATAATTCCTTATTTGTAAGGAATTGCAGCCACCTTGAACCCACTATTTCTATCTCTGCTATACTTTTGGTGATCCCAAACCTTGATTCTTCAAGGTCCAGAATGTTCCAACACTTTCAGCTGCACACCATCACTGGAAGAAATTTGTGTTAAAAACATGAATCTTTGATGCAGGGATTGAGATCATTAAAAGAATTTGGCAATTCACAAATTTTTGAAAGTTATCCAACTTGTTTTGTTCCTCTTGTTTGATTCTGGGGACATATGAGTGCAATTCATCATGCATTTGCAATGTCTATCCAAAATATATTGAAGGAGAAGTTCTATAAGTTGTCCACATAATTGCATATCATAGTCTGTGCCCCAAACCCTAGAGTAATCTACTTCTGATTTTGAAGAGATAAGAACTCAGAGAAGAGAGAATGACTCAAGATAAATGTAATAAAAAGAAGGAAATTCTGCTGGAAATCCAGAAGCATTTGGGCTAATTAAGTAGGTTATAGGTTAAACTCAGGGTAGAGAGATTGGGCAAAATGTCAGGGAAATTATGGAAAATTTGATAGAGAATGAAATCCAGGACCAGATATTGGTTCCAATTCTACTTTTGAGTCGAAAAAAGCAAGGGGAATGATAATTAAGGAAGATCTAAAAGGCTTGAGAAAGAACAGGGAACAGAACCAAAAGAAGTAGCCACAAGAAGGATAAAGACAAGATAATATTAGCAAGACAAGGGAAGGTTAGTAAGAAAAGGTACATGGAACAATTACAGCACAAAGGAAATTGACAGAGTGGATTACTTGTTTGAACAAATTGGGGAACAATCCATCCTAGAGTCTGCAATAGAGGAGAGGAAATCTAGGCATAGTCTGACATGTACTCTATATTTAAGGAAAGGAGATGTCACAAAGTTCAGAGGAAAGACAAATAGGATTCCATGGGCTAAAATGCTACAGGGGGTCAGCCAGCAGAGATAGGAGATGTTCAAGAATGTAATAACCTTAAAGATATTAAGGGAAACAATTCCAGTGAGGAGGACAAATGGGATTTGTCTAAAGAGATGAATGTAGATGCACAGAGAATTCAGTTAACAACTTAGATTTAAAGAAAATAAATGTATACAAGATGGAAGTAAGACCAGATAACAGAGATAAATGAATATGGAAAGGTCTATAAAAAAAAAGGCCAAGAATCCTATAGCTCAGAGTGAGCTAGGGCTGGCAATTAATGGTAAGGACAGCAAAGAAAGACTTTATTGTTGTTGATAGTGGAAGGAAAGGGAAGATCAGAGAAAGAATAAGACATTTGGCTGGGATATATGGGACAGTGATAACTGAATACAGAGATAAGGTAAAACTGCCAAAGTGCTACCTTGTTTTTTCTTTGCCAATTGGAATGCCCTCTGTAATGGAAATAGAACAACAACAACCACAATGAAAAGTAACATGGTGTTGAGACCTAAGATGATGATAATGATGACAACGATGATGATGGACATATATATAATGTTTTAAGATCTGCAAAGCACTTTACATATTTGTAAATATATATCTCATTTGATCCTCACAGCAACCCCCCCAAAGAGGGTGCTATTTTCCTTATTTTACAGATGAGAAAACTAAGGCCGAGAGAAGTCAAGTGAGTCATCCAAAGTCATGCAGATAGTAAATGTCTGAGGAAGAATCTGACTCAGGTCTTCCAGACTTTAAAGACCAACACTTTATCTACCATGCCACCTCGCTTCTGCTGATAAAGCAAAATAAGAGAGCATCTTATCTGCCCCTAAAAAATTCAGTCACTTAGCAGAGATGAAGCACATCCTCAGGTATTGAAAACCTCCCACCCTTCAGGTACTATAAGAACTGACAGATGTTACTGCTGGAACACTGTCAGGAATATTTGAAAGACCATGAAAGAGAAAGATTGTAGAAGGGCAAATATTGTCACAATTTAAAAAAAAAATGAGATAATAAAAACTGAAAAATATATATAGGCCAGTGATTTTGAGTTCAATTCCTGAGAAAATTCTGGAAAGGAAGTTTGAAGAGATAGTTGGGGAATATCTGGAAAGGAAAATGATGATCACAAAGGGCTAACAAGGCTTCATTAAGAACAAGTCATGCCAGGCTAATCTCATTACCTTCTTTGTCAAAATTAACTAAATTTGGAGATGAGAATGATGATCTGAATATAGTTCACCCATATATTTAGCAAAACTTTTGATAAAGAATTTCATACTATTTTTGTGGAGAGTGTGGAGAGATATGGGCTAGACAAGAATTCATTCTGATGGATTAAGAACTGGTTGGATGGCTAGATTCAAAGTGAAATAATTGTTGAGGCATCTAGGTGATTCAATGGGTGGAGCTTGGGCATGGAGTCAAGAAAACCTGAGTTGAAATCTAGCCTCAGACACTTACTTGAGTAAGTCATTTAACCTGTTTGCCTCAGTTTCTTCAACTATGAAATGAAAATAATAACAGCACATACCACCCAGGGCTGTGAAGATCAAACAAGAATATTTGTAAGGGGAATTGCAAACCTTAAATGCTATATAAAATAATAATTATTACCTCAATGTCAATAATGCAGGGATCCCTCATGAAGAATCTCAGACATCTATAGTTGATCCACTGAATGTTTAACACTTAGCACAGTGGCTCACAAATAGTAGGTGCCTAATAAATCCTTCCTTCTTTCCTTCCTTTACTATGGTTTAAGAATTGACCAGCCTATCTTAGAAATGATAATTGCTTCAATATTTCAAAGGTCTATGATATAATTGATATGAGTACTTGCTCTGAGGTAGAATGTCTAGAGAGCCAATCTCAGGATTAAAATGAACTGGGTTCAAATCCTACATTTGACATAAATTGGCTGTCAGATCCAGGGCAAGTCTTTTATCCTCCCACTGCCCCAAGCAACTCTTTGACACTAGAATTTGTGAACAAATATAAAAAGCTAGGTGGCACAGTGGATGGAGAGCCCAGCTTGGAGTCAGGAAGACTCATCTTCCTGAGCTCAGATTTGACCTCAGACACTTACTGCCAGTGTGATCCTGGTCAAGTCACTTAACCCTGCTTGCCTCAGTTTCTTCATCTATAAAATGAATTGGAAAAAGAAATGGCAAACCACTCAAGTACCTTTGCCAAGAAAACCCCAAATAGGGTCCTGAAGAGTTGGACACTACTGAAAACGACTGAACAACAACAATAATTCCCTGTTCCTTCCACCAATGAAATCACATTCTTTTCTATTAAAGCATACAGAGTCCTACACAGTTTACTAGATACATTTTGTAAGTTGCTAAGGCAAAAAAAAAGTACATTGCCTGGAGTCCAAAGTTCTGGTCACAAGCTTCTCTAAATTTAGATAAGATGGCTTTTGTTTGTAACACATGTGTCTGTTACTGCACTCATACACTGAAGCTTTTTCCAGTTTTCGGAAAGGTATCAGTGCTTAGAGTCTCCTAGTTTAGTTTTTGAAAACCCATAATCACCTCCATGCCAGGTTCACAAATTAAAGTAGGATATTAGCGGAGGAGAAATCATAATTAAGTGGTAGAAATGTTTTACTGACACTATCAGTAAATGTCTTATGTTTTTGGAATTGGTTAGAGAATCATATTATAATCAAAATAAATGAACTTACTTCTAGAGAGATTCTCAAGGGCTTTCCCCAGCTTCTTGCTCTCTTGAAGGATGTGATTTAATTCATCAAAGTCGTGGCTTTCTGGTTTGATCCGCCAGTTCCACTTAGGATGCTCCACTGACCTTGGCACTAAGTATTTTTAAAAAATTGATATTTAATCAATCATTCTACAAACATGCTATATAATGATACAATAAATTCATCATCATAATGTAAAATAGCTGATCTAGTGCTCAACAGAAAAAAAATGCTGCTCTCTGGGATAATGAGATTGAATAGTAGTGGGGGAAAGTCACAAAGACAATTCATATAATAAAGCTATGTAACTGAACAAATAAAAAGGAATTCATGCCTAAAAGGAAATTCAAGTATTGATCAAAATCAATATCTGTATTTGAATGACATAAGGGGGTAATTTTTTTTTGTACTATGTTACTGGTTACTAAGCAATTTCAAACTTCTTCCATTTAAGCTAGCAAGGAATTTTGCATATGTTGATCTCTAATTTGTTAGGTGGCGTCCATGATGGGGACCAAAACTAAGGATTAAAACTTTGTGAGTAAATTTACAGGTGGCATGGTCTGTACCTCTGGGAATAGATCCTCATGCTACTGCCACTGTAACCAATACTAGCTTACCACAGATATCAGTAGAACCATATCTAAGACTGGGTAGCCTGGACTTTGCCCTAGGGCATTGAAATTCAGAAGGTGCTGAGAGCATTAGCTTTCATTCAACAGAGAGAAAAAAACTATGCTTAGCAATTTTATTAGGTTGTTTGTTATTTTTTTCAAAGCCTGTTCAACCTCACCACAGATGAGCTCCTTCCCAACCCCACCTAGCCATCTCCCTTCCCTAACAGCAACCGAAGTTTTCCACAGTTATTGTTTGTCCCTTCCCCCACATAATCAGAGGACACCTCACCCATGGGCCTCATGCCCCTGAATCATGATCTCTCCCTCTGGTCTCTCTTCCTCTCCCGGATCAAGTGAATTTGTCTTTCCCAGGATGCATTTTGTGATGTTCCACTTTGGCACAAGAATGACTAGTTACACCTATGGATATCATTAGACTGGTAGAAGAATGGGAAGATAGACCTTCTTGTCTGGCAGTCACAGAAGAAATAATGTTTTGCATCACTGCTTTCATTACATTGCTTAATCTTTTCCCAATTTTCCATGGATAATAGTCCACTCAGCACTACTAAAGTATCTAATTTTCTTTCCTAAGTTTGTCCACAGATGATAGTTAATTTGTCATGTGTCATCAAAGACTATTTTGAAAGACAAACTTTTTACATACATACATACATACAAAAAAAAAAAAAAGATTAGCATGTTTCCTGGAAACAGTGTCTATTCCAGATTCCTTTAGTATCTTTCTCCATTACTTATAAAGAAAAGATCATGTTACTGTTTTGCTTGGTTAGAAAGTGACACAATAAAGTGAAAGAATAATCTGGAATACTGGAATATAGGAGCATGTATATACCTACAGATATAAAAGCATCAGTGGGGATGTAAGAATACTGGTTGTTTTGATTAAGAAGAAATTTGCTTCATCTATATTTTTTTTCAACTTTCTGCTATTTATGTCACGATATGTGGGAACCATGTGTAGCCAAAAATATTCCTGTCAAAGATGCTTTATAATCCTTTTGAAAAGGAAAATAATCCATCACTCTATTTCATCAGAGTATGATCATATTTTGCCAAATTTGAGCAGATCTGCTGGGTCAAACTGTTCCTATCAATTAACTTTTTTTTTTAATACAGGGATTATAATGGCCCCTAAAAGACAATGGGAATTCTCAAATAAACAACTTTGCTCAGAAAATGAATAGATAGAAGAAGTACTATGGAACAAAAGGGAAAGCTTCTTAAAATGATTTTGAAAACTCTGGGACGTGACATAACATGCTGTCCCTTACATCTTAACATACCATTCCTGATATTTTAAGAGTTACACAAATTAAAAGGAAAAGTTGGCAGAAAAAAAAAGATGTTAGAACTCTTAATCACCAATATGAAAATAATGCCATCTGCAATCCTTAGATTTAGCTCAGGCCTAGGCAGGTATTTTTTTTCAGGCTTACAGATGGGATAATTAGTTCATGTTTGCTCTCCTAGAACTAGATCAGCTTGGTCATTCTAGATATCAGCTTTTAGATTCCCTCTCCCACTCCCTTTGTAATATAAGTGAGGAATAAATCTAAGGCAATAAAATACAATACAGAAAATCTTCAGAAACAACTGTATTCATGCTTTTCCTAAAGATGATCAGGCAGCTCTTGAGGATGAATTGTTAAACTTGTTTTTGTTTTTATTCTTTTGTTTTCAAAAGGAACAGAGTGATAGGTTCAGAGAGACAATTTTTAAAAAAGCCTGGCTTAATGAAATGTTACTCAAACCAACAGATGATTGAGGGAATAATGCAATTATTATCACACACAAAAAAAAGACTTCCAGAAGCATAAGAAAATACTTTGGAAACTACTTATTAAAAAAAAAAACTTTGATCCATTTTAAGGAGCACTATTACCTACTTATTCTTTAAATGTACAAAACACTTCCATCATTATTGCTTGCTAAATAAGTATCATGAAAAATATTTCAATTTAAAGAACATTTGAATCATCAGGAGTTAATAGGAATAATTAATAATAATAGTAATATTTTTATAGTACCTACCATGTGCCAAGCACTGTGCTAAGTGCTTTATGAATATTATCTCATTTTATCTTCATGATAACCCTGAGAGGTAGGTGCTATTATTATTCACATTTTTTAGATGAGCAAACTGAGTCAAACAGAAGTTAAGTGACTTGCCCAGGGTCACACAGCTAATAATGTCTGAGGCCCAATTTGAACTCAGTTTTTCCTGACTCTAGGCCTGACACTTTATTTACTGCATCACTTAACTGCCCCTAAAAATAAATGTGAAATCATACATTTCAGTTCAATATCAGCTTTCCTTGAACAAAATGTGAGCCATGATCTAGAGGTTCTAAGCGCTTACAAGCTCAATATCAATCAACAGGACAGTCAAAAAAAGCTAATGGATCTAGTGTTCAGAACTGCCCTATTCTTCCCTGGTCACTCCCTTTTTGGAATATTGTGCACATTTTGTGTGTTACATTTTAGGACAGACATTCATAAGGTGGAGAGCTTCCAAAGCAGCGTAAAAAGGATGATGAGGATCTAAAGTCCATGACATATAATGATTAGTTGAAGGAACTAGTTATACTCAGCATGGAGAGGAGAAAATTTAGGATGGTGTGACATCTGTATTTGAAGAGCCATCACATAGAAGAAGGATTGTGCTTTTTCTGTTTGGGCCCAGAGGTTAAACCAGATTGAAGGAGGTGAAGCTGAAAAGATGCAAATTTATGATTGATGTCAACTTTGCTATTTCAAAGTTGACTTGCTTCCTCTTCACCAGAGGTTTTCTATTAAAGGGAACGTGACCACTGGTTAAATATTTCATAGAATTTTTTCTTTTCAGAAATGGGTCAAATAGATGGTCTTTGAGGTCCTATCCAACTCTGAGATTCTGTGACTCAGAATGCTAAGTAATTTGGCCAAGTTCACAAGGCAATACTTTTCTCCAGCATACAGCACCTACATACTTATCTCAAATGCCTCCCCAAACATTCTATTATTTTCCACACACACACACACACACACACACACACACACACACACACACACAC